>NW_010394035.1:2882-3731 GCF_000710305.1 Buceros rhinoceros silvestris
AGAAGAGAAGCGTTAAGGGATCCGAGGGATTATCTGCCTCGGCCCCTCGACCCTTAACACAACTACTCATAACAAAGAATCAGGCAAAATTAATCTGATTATTCTAACAGTTCTTGTACATTTTAAAGGGAGAACTCAACCAACAAAACACAGATTTGTAAAACATTTTGTTGAAATAATTTTTCACTACCTGACTGTTACTGTTTTATTTGCCCTTTCACCCTGCTTCCCAGATAAGCAGTTCACCTGATACCATAAAAATATGAAACTGAACATCTAACTTCAAACAGAAATTTTACATAACACTTTACCATGTATAATGAGTTAAGACGGCAGCGGCAGGACGAAAACCCCTGCAGCTTCCTTTCTCTTTCCCCCTAAGCACGCAAAAACTTTCTCATGACCTTTGTCGGGGAAGGGGTGCCACAAGCCTCTCGGTTTCTCATTGGAGCTGAGGCATGTCGATCAAGTGCCTCTGTTACTAAGCGTATAAAAAGCCGTAACCTGCTGCTGTCCCCCAGCGTGCTCACATTTAATTTCCAGCCAGGACAAAGAGAGACATCACATCAGAGAGAGAAAGCGCAGTTTCTCCACACAGCGGTAAAAGGCTCTTTTGCATGTAAGTCTCCCATTTCCTCAAGGGGATGGAAGGGAAATGCAAGTTGTCCCCATATCAGGGGTTCCACTGCTGAGGGACGAGAGAAACAGCTGAACCCAGCAAACTGGTGATGAAGTCATCCTGCCACACACACCATCACCCAAAAGATGCACCCAACAACCTTGCGCTCAGACTGTGAAACAGCAGGTGCTGAGCCATATTCTATGAGGGGTGAGAGGGAAAGACTTTTG
>NW_010394036.1:0-333 GCF_000710305.1 Buceros rhinoceros silvestris
GAGACCTGCACCCACAGCTCTCCGCTAAGCTCTGCGCTGGCACGTGCACTCTGCAGCTCTGATCGTGTCTCGCCTGCTCTGAAGCCACTGATTAAACCTCACGATGCAGAGCTGCAGCAAGGCTGAAATAAACCTGCAGGGACATAAAGCAGCCTTGGGGCAAACCCCCTCTCCTAGGCCTGGCCCTGGAAAGTGATCCGAGGCCAGATGTGAGCTCTCCAGGAGACCTCTCCTGCCTTCCCCGGGGCTACGGGGCATGGCTCAGCCCTGCCAGCAGCACAGGCCACTCCAAGCTCGAATCAAGTATCGGGGTAGAGCTTTGGCCACCTTGAC
>NW_010394036.1:637-1102 GCF_000710305.1 Buceros rhinoceros silvestris
AGGCCCTTGCAGGAGTGGGGCCCCTGCCAGGCTGGCACCCCTACGTCTGATCTCGCCATCCCCGGCCACGTCCCCCAGGCAGCGGCGGGGCCGGGCTCCTTACCGTTGTCACAGCGCCAGTTGATGTTTATGCAGCGCCCGTTGTTGCAGGTGAACTGCGTTAAGGGGAAGCAGGTCGGGTAGGCCCTGTGCCCCCAGCGCTCCCCGCCCCAGCTCACCGCACGAGGCAGACTCGTCGGAGCGGTCCCCGCAGTCGTCGTCAAGGTCGCACGTCCAGGAGATGGGGATGCAGCGCCCGCTGGCACAGGAGAACTGGTTGGGGGAGCAGGTCCGAGCTGCCCAGGGAGAGACAGGCAGAGCTTTAGTAGCTGGCAGTGTTTTGGTTTGCTGGAGGAAAGGGGGGAAACAAACCCCCCCAGGGCTCCTGTAAAGCCAAACTGGCCACAACTGGCCACGGGCAGCAGG
>NW_010394037.1:0-20462 GCF_000710305.1 Buceros rhinoceros silvestris
CCCTACAATTCTGCAGCATGACTACATATTTTCTTTCAGTCAAGTTACTAAGCAATTAGTATTCTGAAAATCTGCTCTATACATTCTTGTATTAATAAAAACTAATTACAGCATTCCAATGTAGCTTTACATGTAACCTATTCAAGTTTTTTGATGGTTTCCAGATGGAAGAGTTGTAGACTTTATTCTTTTTACATTTAAAAAACACTCATTTCTCAAAAGATGGTAAATTGTCATTTGCAAGGTGATTTATTTGTTTGTTTTCTTAGCTAGGAGAGAGGAACTACAGATTTCCCACCCTGCTCTGGCTGTAAACACTGTCTTGGAAGTCCATCATCCCAGTGGACATGCTTTGGCCTTTCCACTGAGACATTCAACAAAGACATCAAGTAACTGCAGTGGTGACACTATTCTGCAGAAGTAAGGCAAAGAACAAGAATTAAATTTTAGGTGCCACCTTTCAGTCTCTGCTGACATGGGCTAGATCTGAATGGCCAATCTAGACAGATGGCGCTGCAGATAGGAACCATCTAGTTTCCATAAAACAAAGAAAAAGAAGAATTTCTATACAAATCTATATAACATGAAGTCAGTCACTGAGGAATTTACTGTTTGTACAATAGCACTCAATTTTTCTTCTAGTTTAATTAGGAAAGGAAATTAAATACCCTCCATTGCAGATATTACTCTCCCACAATAGTGTAAAAGACGGCTTAAGCACAGAACAGCTTAACCTCTTAGGTAATGCATAGCCAACAACTATGAAGAGTAAGGAGTTGGTTAGCATCTCAAAAAGGAGGAATAGCTCCCAGATTTGATGGACTACATCCTCCTGGTGCTATACTTGCTATTCTAGTAATAATTTGTCCACCCCCATCTCTGCTGCTGTCAACACTGATGATGAGTGCCCAGCACTGTGCTGCATGACTTAGCTAGTACAGAGATTTGAGCTGCTGCTGTCCATCATCTGCTCCTTCCCCACCTACAAACTCAAACGTGCGGCACAGAGAAACCTTTTTTCAGACTTCAGAGGAATGAAATCTGAAAATATCCAAAGCAGCTATGATGATTCCTTCTGCTCCACTCTTTGTCTTCTGTATCTTCTGATTTTAGAGGATTACCTTTCTGACACAGCTGTGACCTACTCAGTCCTCTATGGGACTCAGGAGAGGAGAAAGGGAATAAACACAGTTTCATAAAATCTCATGTGATGGATGCACGAGAGCCCTTAACCAAATGAGCAGTAGTTTGGTGGTACAGGCTCCGAAAGCAGCCTGAGCTTTAGCTGGGCCAAGAACTCCTTTACTTTCAGTCTCTTCTCTGAAAATCCACAAAGAAGCAGAGTGACACAGTGACACAGAGTGGCACCGGTACATATAAGCCTGGAACAGAGATCACACAACTGACACATGAATGGTGGGTGGCTTTTCCAGGACTCATTTATCAAGGAGCAAAGAAAGTTGTGGGTACAAGGAGTCTCATGCATAGCTTTCCCATCTCATGTAATTGGACCACAAGCCAATCACTTTATTCCATAAATACGACAGCCTAAGTGAGCCTTCTTTGAGCAGTCTCTCACATAGGCAGCATGGCTCCCCTTGAGCTGGGACATCTCTCAAGGTTGCTCTTCAAGGCAGAGACACCCTTTACCAATGGCAGACCTCTGGTAAGCCACTGATATTGCACATAACCGTGTAGTATGAGCTTGATTTGTGTTTTTGTAACCTTGATTTGTGCCTTGGTAGGTTTGAATCATTATTGAGATGACTGTGCCATACAGTGATAGAGTGAATCTGGCCATCGAACTTTGTTAAGTCACACTTTTACAATATCATATCAAAACCACTTTTGCTAATACCTTAGACAGTGCTCCTTTCAGTGATCTAAATCATGACTCCTTGATCTTCCCTTTCTACCCACAGGCTCTATGGGAAGCTCTGTCTTAGGGCACATATTTTTGTAAGACACAATTGCATTTGGAGAAAGTATATTGCCTTAAACCCTGCGGGCCGCATCAGTTCCAGAGCTGAAAGGTCAGCGCAGCAGCACTAATGCAAGATGTATAAACAATACAGGCTACTTACATAACTAACTCTATCTCTTGTGACCTTCAAATGTGAACTCAGGTTGTACAGTCATACCAATGCAAACCATGAAGATACTGCCTTAAATGGATTTTGTCTTGGACTCGTACCCACTGGGGGGAAGGAAAAAAGTCTCCTCTTTCCTGTACTACATATAGTGCATATGGTTGCCTGATGGTTGCATCAGAAAGTGTCAGCATCTGTAAAACAGACAATCATGTGCACACTCCATTGAGGTCCTAAAGAAAGGACCTCAATGCATGGACCAAGTGGCTGACAAAGGGCACATGTAAACCTCTGCCTTAGTGTTTCCACGGAGGCTCAAGAGAACTGTGCTGTACCCCAATGGATGCCTGGCTCTGAACTTAAATAGTATCTGATTCCAAACATTGGAGGGTACCTAGGCTCCCTTCCCTATAGTGTCTAAAGAGTTCCTACTCTGGTTCTAATGTCACCAAAGTAAACTTTTTTTCAGGAAACAGTCTCTCTAGTCTTATCTTTAAGTATTCTTGTAGCAGAAAGCAGATGTGAAGTGGTGTACAACTTGGCTCCCTCCTCAGCCATGTATACAAAATATTTATGATAAATCCATAGATATATTAACAGACCAAATTTAATAGGATGAGACATAAATAAAGAGGATAAGATTCTATCTGCAATTCAACACTGTCTTATATATATGTATTAGAATTGTTAAAGGTTGGTTGTTTATTTTTTTTTTCATACTGCAACTTCTGCAGAAGTTAGAGGGAAAACTCATTATTCAGAGAATTTCTGATCTAAGTCAGGAACTTCATCTCCAAATGAAAAATATCTTCAGCTCATGTTGAAAGTTTCTATACAATCCTTTTCCTCCTAAAAATAGAAGAAATGTAATAACTACACTGCTTTACCAGAACAGTAAAAAAAAGAGTGCAGAAAATGGTAATCTTTTAGCCTGGCTGATGGAATGAAAATAACTGCATTACTGGTATTAGTTCCACAAATTAGAATCAAATTAATCAATGCTTGAGCTACAAAAAGGAGACAGTTCTTTACAATAAGTTATAAAAATAAAATAAAATTGAAAAAATTAAAAAACATTTAAAACTAAAAGTTCTGTGAAATCAGCACTAAGGCTAAAAGGTAAAATGACAACGTTTTCTTGTCAGAGATTTTAATATACATTTTTCCCTATTTTTCTATTATTTTAAAAATATACAAGTAGAGATAAGTGATAAAACCAACAGATGACAGATGTCTTCTGCCACGTGTCAAGTCAAATTAAATCTATGCTCTAAAATGTACTTCTGCCTTGAATACTGACGGCTAAATAGTGACCTGCTGTCAGACACATCTCTAGAACAATCATGCTTGAGACACTCTGACAAAACTACTTCCCACATACATATGCCATCTGAGAATGTCTGCAGCAGTTCAGACTGTGTTGCTAGAGCTAAGATCAACATTATTATATAACCTGGAAACATCTGCTTAGAAAACATCAGAAAGTCCTACGAAATCTGACTCCATTCCTCAGCAGTATTTTGAGTCAACATCAAATATTTTTAGCTGAAGCCATCTTCAAAACACAACTAATACAGTGTTTTAGGCATGTATAAGCACAGGCAGGACTGCAGGTAAGAAACCATGTTCTAATTATTAAGAAGAATACCTTCATGTTCTCCGATAGCTTGTCTATTCCTCGTAAGTTCACCTTCATCTTTGCATTTATTTTACTGAAGCCCTGCACTGTTTTGCTCAAAACTTCTGACAAATAAATAAATATGCAAAAACCCCACAAAGAAACAACAAAAAAACCCAAACCCCAAGCAAATATGCAAGGCCTGGGAGTGATGTTTCTCAACTAGAAATTATTAAAGTATACAGGGAAAGGCTGTTTGGTTAACACATTGATATAACATATTAATATATGTTATCTTAACATATTTATATTGAGAGGGAGAAGAGGGCTTTACAGAGAAGACACTCCTGGCCAGCTATACTTGCCTTGGTTGTAATCTCTAATATGGGCCTAAATGATAGTCACTACTAAAATCTCTCATGAAGGTGCCATAACAAATAACTCTGATGATTCCATAATGGGATGTTTCACTCTGTGAAAGTCTCTTACTCTGCTTGCATCAAGTTCTACCTATTTCTGATTTTTAAATATTTTCTAGAACACAGGAAAGAAAAATACAAAAAAAAAGAGAAAACACAAAACACGTCATAAAAAACCACAGTTAAATGTTTCCTGAAACATGATTTTTGGTTCTTATGTTTTCATCTGTGGCAGGTGTGTGGGTCTAACATTTCTGCTCCCTTAAAAAGTATCTTCCATGAAGGTGCCATAACAAATAACTCTGATGATTCCATAATGGGATGTTTCACTCTGTGAAAGTCTCTTACTCTGCTTGCATCAAGTTCTACCTATTTCTGATTTTTAAATATTTTCTAGAACACAGGAAAGAAAAATACAAAAAAAAGAGAAAACACAAAACACGTCATAAAAAACCACAGTTAAATGTTTCCTGAAACATGATTTTTGGTTCTTATGTTTTCATCTGTGGCAGGTGTGTGGGTCTAACATTTCTGCTCCCTTAAAAAGTATCTTCTGAAATGGAAGTTTCTCTACTAAAACACAGGGCTTACTAGAAAAGCAAAAAATAATTCTTTGTTACTGAGACATCTGTAAAAATTGCTAAAAAGTGTGTGGATTTCCTGCATACAATGGGCTAAAGACAGACTAACACCAGGAGTAAGGAAAATGCAATTAAAAGACAGATTCAAGGGATTAATTTGATGAATAATAAATCAGAGGATAATACATTATCACCATCATTAATGTTACAGCTTATTACCAATGATTTGGCATAATATGGTGCTATATTAGTTAACATTATTGTTGGTTAAGAACTAAAACCCAGTAATTCTTAGTGTTAGACTAAAAAATTAATAATTTCCATTTAAAAATTGCTTTTGTCAAGGCTTTATTTTCTTTCAGCCTCTTCAATTCTGAACCATTAAGTACTGCCGCTTTTTCCCCCAAGCAATTGAATTAGACACAACTAGTACACGCTCCTCATACCATATGACTCTGCAGAAGCTTCTGTGCCATTTAACTCCACTTCCAGTTCCAAAAGAGTCACAACAGACTCACAAGAAAAGTATGACTCATCTCTGTGTGTGGAATGGGTAACCCAGAACAGAGTGCGGAATCCCAAACCCCAGATACAGATTAGCAGACATGAGATTAGCAAATTCAGACAGGCACTGGTCTCTAAACTGGATTAAAAATACACAGCTAGCATGCAAAAATGGAGCCGGAAGGAGCCTTCTACACAAGCCCCAGCAATTCTGATAATGACGAATTACATGTTGTTGTTCTGAAATCCTCAGTAAACATCTGTGTATAAATCTGTGAGTTTTTCCAAACTCAGTTTGCATAAAATAACAATTTGAATTGTGCAATTTATCAGTGTCAAGAGGTTGGTAAAAATCCACTCTCCTGCCCACAGGCACCCTTAAACTTCTCTCGGTGTTTATATGCTGACCTTTTCCCATGATCCCAAGACAAGAAGGAGGTTCCTAGTGTGCACTACAACTTAAGGGAACCTGGGTATGACAGCTCTGCACAGACCAACAGCAAACCTCTCCTCTCCTCACACTCAAGCAGGGAAAGGACAGGGAGGCTCCTCCTGCCACTGCTCCATTCATAGGAGACGTGGCAGATCCACAATATCGGAAATTAAAACCAAAACCATTCCTTAAAGTCAAAATGCCCTCACTATCTGCTGGTTCCAAAGAGACGGGGCTCGTGCTTAAAGATTCTGAGTGCCTACTGCACGAGTTCCTGCCAAACCTGACTGGTCTGTTCCGTACAGAATGTGTAAACGATACAGTGACAGTTACTGAAACAGCTGTGGGTGAGTCACCAGACACAGTAAACACCACTTAGAAAGCCCCGATCAAAACATGTTGGTAATACTGCAAGTTTAGGGAACCACAAACACAGAAATAGACTATCCTTAGACTTGCACAATCTGCTGCTCTCTGCTTTCTCCTTCAAAATCAGCCAGAAAAGGAAGAAAGGAGGGGCAAGGCAGATGAAGTGACAGGGAAGGCAGCTCCTTTCCTTTGCTTTAATTTTTCCCTCTTACACCACTCCTTTGTAGCATGGAGATTGGAGAGCAATAGCAGATATGCAACCTCTCCTCAAGCTCGTCACGTGCAGTCTGGCTCATCAAGAAACCTTGCCACCTCACCCCATAGCCGGCGTAACGCTCTGGCCACTTCCCCCAGTTTTTTGGGTAACGGTCTACATTTCCTTTTGAAAGCAAGAGGTGAGATAACATGTACAAACCAATTTTGGAAATTACTCTGAAGCCAAAAAAAGTGCACACCTTTCACTACCTTCTTTACTGAGTACTTTTTAATCAGTCACGGCAGCACAAAAGCCAAGCAGGAGTTTTGTCATGTTGTTTCCATTGGACGTCAAACACAGTTTCTAGGACTAATTTTGTTTTGAAGACTTTCCTTCTCTTATTTTGTCCTGCCCTTTTTTTTTCTTTTATTTCGATTGCTGCTGTTTTTCATCACATAAATCCAGCTAGTCTTTGCTGTTAGATAAAGACTTGGCAAATAGCCTGTAATTTCAAAGGGCAGAATTGCTGCCTTTTTTCCAGATGTCGAAGCTATTTCAGGGGTACTGTCCAAGGATATCATCGTTTACGTGTGCTGTGATCTCCACTGAGGGCAATAAGTGGAGTTAATGGGGAAGAGAAGGAGAGGTCAGAGACCCGCATCTCGAAATAAAGAGACTCTTCTGATGTAAAGATGTGAAACATTTCTCCATGCGTCATAAGAACACGTAAGACTGAACAACAGCTCAGTTATGCTCCAAGTCCACCAGTCAGCACTGTACTAGGTCAGAGAAAATTAACACTAGACCAAAACAGCTTTACACTTTCCTAATGTATCCACGTCACACATATTTAATACAAAAAACCATCTTAAACGAGCCCCGTAATTTTATTACCACAACAATTCAGGTAGCACTAAACAAAAAGCTCACATACATAAAAACCCCACATATACATACAACATAATTTCCTGACTTCTACTGTCTTTATCTTTCTCTAACCCTACAAAACACCCTCCTGTTATTTCTGTGTAGAAAATAAAACCTGACAACCCCAATGGCATTTTTCCTTTTCGTAATTAGTGTTGTGCTTCTCTGACCAAGAGGAAAAAGAACATTATTTTGACAGGTCAAGCGACAGAGAAGTGACAAAGAAGAAATGATGCTGAAAGCACCTGAACTATGACAGGTTTATAGAGGCCTTGGAACTATGGAACAAAGTCATAATGAAATGCAGTAGCTGTGACTAAATCAATAAACTGAATAGATATTGGGGGAAAAAAATCAAATAAATGGATTGCAATGAAAATAGCAAGCAGGTCTAACAAAAAACAATAATCAGAGTTAACACTCATAATTTCATATTCAGCTGGGGGTTTGATTCTTTAGCTACTGAGTTTCCTGGGACAGAATCACCTACTCACTCAGCCCAGATGACATAAGCTCATGTCATGGGCCTCTTGTAGCACTGTCACTTGCTGACACTGTAAAGAATTTGATAGATGCTCACGAATCCATCTCTCTTACATTAGCAATTTCAGGATAAAGTAGCAGAAATTTCAGTGTGTTATCACCTAACTGACTATTGCTTTGCTTCCATTTCATTCTTCAACTTACTCCAGCCGTTTTTGTATGAAAAGGTTAGGAAAAGCAGCTTTTCCTGAAGATGGACTGAAGAACATTTTCTGAGGGACATTTTCTTTTTTCCAAAGGCCTAGTGGCATCCACTGCTTCATGGGCCTAATACTCCATTTGCGGAGTATTCTCAAAGCCTCATTAAGTCTACAAGAGCTGGAGTGTAAAGCAGAGTGCAAGACCAAGCCAAGACCGAGGATGGTTGAAAGACATCTGACACGTGTACAATTTTTTTTACCAGCTTCCTGTGCATGGAGATAAAGTAATAGCAAAAAGACATAAGAAAAGAATTGGCAAAGATAAAAATAGTATCTTCAAGAGCCAGTCTGAGGAAAAATCCTAGCTTTTTCACAAGGATATTACTGGGATCTCAACAAAATATCTCGTTACCCAGATTTATATTTATTAAAGGCCTCTCCCAGAACTTGAAGCTTCTCTAGAAATAAAACTTAGCCCTCTCCCATCTCATACTAAGCAACCTTACTTGGTAATAATGCCTAACCATCACATACAGCCTGAACAAGGGAAAAGGATTCACCATCACAAGAGACGCACAATTTTGTGTTCCTGCAAAAACTACTCAGAATCTGCATATCGTTACCATGATTTAGAGTATTGTTGGCATTAGGGTTTTTTGGGTAGAAAAAGTTCCTTATTTATGATACTAAAATACCCATAATCCTAGTGTTAATGGGCAAAACTTGTAACAAAATTGCACCTCATCATCTCTGATCAGCACCACATCAAAAACGTGATAATAATTAGAAATAGATGAGAATCCTGAATGGAATCAGACTTTTTGATGGGTCAGGCATGATACACCCATACAACTCTGTCCTGTTTCAGAGATTAGCTGTGATGGGAGTAACAGAAAGCCAAATCTAGACTCAGAAGCTTGCCAATACTGGGAAGGCTGAGATTCTCTAAGTTCATTTCATAAGAATATGAGCTTAATGGGTGAGGGGCAATGAATTTGTTGGGGTTTGTGAACTTAGATGTCTAGTCATTTTGCCGGATCATTTGAGGTGATGGGAACAGAAGGTGTCTAATGTGTATAATATAGGTATTTACCAAACAAACTTCAAGCTTTAGATCTTGAAAAAAGTTAGCATACTTTTAGCATGCAATGTTTAAAATATGTGGGAGCTTGGATAAAAATTTAGTATACAGTTTGGTAAATAACCATTGATATATAGGTTGACAAATACTGGCAGATGTTTGTAATGTGAGATAATTCTAGTTGTTATTTACAATATCAGATTTTAATGCATGATATTTTGGGTGTCTGAGCTCTAGGAAAGATCACCATGTACTTTTACATATGAGCTACACCGATACATGAACATGACATCTAAAGCAACACTTGAAGGATGTAATCAGGAACATTTTTAAAATTACAAACTGTTTCACTAAAAACATAGAACTGCAAATGTTGCAAGCCAAAGACTTGTAACAGTAATTTTGTTAAACCACACTATTGACACTCACTTAGAGATAGAGATGTTCATATACTTTTCTTCTTGATGAGACCTAAAATTGAAGAATGCAGTAACCATGGAAGGATTTACTCCCCAAATCACAGATACGATTCTTAACCACAGTCCTATCCTATATAAAAATATGCTACGAGTTTGGTGTAGTATCAATAGAATTAGTAATAATTTGTGTACCAATCTAACAGAAAACTTCCTTCAATCAGAAAAATCTGCAAATTAATCTAGAGCTATTATCCAAACAAACTAGCAGCATTCAACTAACATTTCACTGCTAACTGAATTATAATGAGCACAATAAAATTCCCACCTATTAAATATTAGAAATGGAATTATCTGTATCTAGAGAAATGAAAAAAGTCAAATTACAATTCTGAATACCAAAAATGACTCACAAACTTATTGCGGCTATGATGAATTCAAGTCTCACAAAGTATCAGGAAAAATGTATGAAATGAGCATCCTGAAGATAGAGTTCTTGGCAATTAAAATTCTTACAATCAATTTATTAACAAACTAGTAGCATTCAAATACTCCATGTGATTCCTGGTAAATGTGGTAGATTTCCAAGTCTAAAATATGTATGTCAACATCACTGCTGTTGGGTAGCAACAAGCCCTTTCTTTCTTCTGGATGGGCTAGATCTCTTGAGTAGAGAGCTGCTAGATCACAAATTCATGTAAGAGTTCTGAGTGCTCTCTGTTACTGTAGCCCTTCACACCTACAGCAATTGTCCTTTGCTACCAAAAGCACCACATTTTTGGTTAAAGATGACAATCCATCGTTCATTTGCATTATTTTGCTAACTCACAGGATTTAATATGGATCCAAGTACAATTCAACAGCCTGTTAGCACATAGCTACCTTTTAATACCATTTTTCACCAGCCTTTTAAGAATGAAAATAATGAATAGCAGCACTCAAATGTTCAAACCCGTATCTAACTGCAAAGCCTTTCACTCTTGCCCACATAAGTGTGGTCAATCTTCATACCTTATTAGGTGAAGTATCATGCTGTCCAGTAAAACCAAGATTTTATATATCCAGTCACTAGTTTATCTACATTTGCCATGAGAGATTTTGGAAGGTCTTTTGATCCTCTCAAGGAAATGAGAATAAAAATATAGATTACATGATTCCCTGTTACGCTGGCAATTTAAACAAACCCATGCCTACTGTTCTCTAGGGAGCCAATTCTTCATAAACTATCAACAATGAATTCTTTCACTTGCCCTGGCCTATATTTCTGATACAGATGAAAACTCTTAGCTGTCTCTCCAATCATATGGTTCATTCAGTGCAAGTATAAATATCTCTGCCTCCCCCGCCACAGATTTTTGTGTTCTTAAATGCATTCATATTCTTTTGTATCCTTTAAAATGTATTGACCCTAAACAGTACGACATTTTCTGGTGTCATCCTGATAAAAAAGAGAAGAAATCCCACCTATATAGCAGAAAGATTTCTCATTATAGTAATAATAGGGAATATGTAACCTTTGATGCTTTGTATTACTGTCATCATTACTACCCACAAACCCTCCATAGCCCTTTCTGCAGCAGACCACAGAGTTCACTTTCTCCAAATCCAATACATACTTCTAAATTCTTCCTTTATAACCAGACAGCCATGTATGGTGCTCGGACCATGAATCCACAGCGAGCCTGCTCCTGAGTCCTCACAGACTTAGGCAACAGCAACAAAGCTGACCATGATCGATTTAATTTAACACAAGCTTTTCAAAGGGATATTAATCTCTTAAAATTCTTGGAATCCTGCTAAACTTTCTCATTGGCTTGCTATAAGGGCATTTATTTTTGCTAGTGGCCATGTTACACATGCCACAAGCACTGAATTTTGACTATATGCTTATGAGAACATGTTATCACACAGCATAACTTAGTCTGATGCTCACAGCCACAGTACCTCAGAACTCCAGGCACTTCAGGGATCATTTTTAGCTTCTCCACCTCTGCTTAGATCAGCATACATTGTCCAATGTGTATTTTCACTCCAGTGATCTTCAGTTTAGAAATAATTTCCCAAGAACAAATTCTCAGTCCCAAGTAAGTGCAAATCCCTGTATCTTCTGTTCCGAATATCTAATAGGCAGTTAAAACTTCAGCTCTTATGAAGGTATGGGTTTGTTTGTTTGTTTATGCCCTGGCTATAGTTATTTCTGCTCTGTGGAATAGATGTTTTTGCTCAACAGTAGCCCACCAGGTTTGTTTTTTTCCAAGGTTGCTTAAAGCCTCTGCTCATGTGCTTCTACCATCTACTTTTCTTCTGGCATCTACTACGTGCAAATATAGAGTGAATCATTATTAAAATCCTGTGCAGTTTTACAACCACTTTTCTTGAGATTTTCAAGCCCAGTAAGTCTTTTAACTACCCCTCCTAGTTAAGCGCTGACTGAACAACGTGCTGCATTTTGCTGCTGGCACTGTACATTATTTGTTCTTTGGTAATGACTCACAGTCAAGGGTCTGACAGAAGCCTGTTTTGCTGTGTGCCCAAGCTAACTAAACACATCATATTTCATGAGCCACAACACAATGCAGTTGCAATGTACTGTATATGCACACTTGCTGCTTTGTCATTTTATTTACTGAAAAAAGTAGTAAAAATTATCATCTTTCTGTTACTTGGGTGCTTTTAATATGCACAGGAGAAATTAAAAATAAAAAACTTCTTTAATAATCTGGAAAAAAAAAGGAGGTGAACAGTTCTCATTAATGAGCTCAATCATGATTGTTTTCAAATTTCTGAAATTATCTATTTCGTATTTTCCAGAAGCAGGCTTCTGTTTCTAGTTCTGTATGTGCATGATTAGCTCAGGCCTGCACCTTTGTCTGTCTTGTTTAACTTTTCTGGAGAGGAACAAAGAAGTCTAAAATATCACTAGCTGTACAGTTCTAACTTCACTGATTATGTTGTCAATGATGTCAATGACAGATGTCCCTAGGACAAGCTGGTCAGAACTGACTGTAGATCTATGTATAAGTACTGGATTTTGTCACCTTTAACAACTTCTCCTCAGAAAAGCACCTTTGGAAGCAAATTGGAGTCATATAAAGTCTCCATGGAAATTTTTGTTCAATCCTTTGACCAGTTTATGTAAGAGAGTACATGCTATCAACTGCCAGCAATGTTTTAAAAACACATCTCATTAAAAGAGATCTTTGAAGGTTTGATCCAGTTTAGAATTTCACTTATATTACTTCCATGCCTGGTACAGATACTGATTTCTGTGTTTTCCTAGGTAGCCTAAAGGGAACTTGGTAGTGTCTTCCACATGGTAGACAAAGCAGACTTTCCTGCCTACTTTTATTCTTGTGGCCAACCTCAGGTCTTAAACAGTTCCCTAATATTTCAAGGATGGCTCCCAGGTCACCCCAAGACTATAGAAGAGCAGCAAAATTACGTGAAATCTCAGAAGCAAGTAAAATCAAGCCAAAGTGGCTTGTAAGATTGGCACCATCAGAGAGTGCTAAGATACAGTTATATGCCTTACACTCACAGGAAGAGTTGTGGAGAACCGTTAACAACTTCTGCTGAGAACAACTCCCAAACTTCTGACATATGTACATTGCTGCTGCTGCCAGTCACCTAAGGATTCTGGGACATAGCTCATGGGGTTGCCCATGTCTGTTACAGACACGGCATACAATTTCAATTATAGCGACTGTGATGGTTATTCAAACATGTATGATAAAGCAATCAATTAACATACTGGCTTTCTTCACAGAAGTGAACTACATATGTCAACCACTGCATGTTCTTCTGAGTTTGGTAGAGTGCGGGAACTCAAACTGTTTTTAAGTTTGCATCAAACATAAGAAAGAGAAATTATTATTGCTAGACATCCTACAGTCCCGGCAATGAAATACTGAATCATTTATTGTAAACCAATATATGGGGTTGGGAAGAACAGAAGGCCTTCTCTGCAGGGTCCTGAGACAGAATTATAAATTGAGACTGTGCCTGGCTGCGTTAAACAGAACTAACACTATGCAAAGCAGAAATGGATTTTCTTAAGCAGTTTCCATATAATGGGCTTGGTAGCTTTGAGAAATGTATTTCCCTAATGGTCATTCTATTGATGTAGAGCCTAAAGACAATTTTTCTAATTAAGCAATAAATTACAACTGCAGGAAAGTTTGGTAAGTCACTATTAGAGCTGTGCAGAGCTCTGAACCTTCAGTTTGCTAAGGACATGGCAGATCTCTTACCTAACTTTACTCATTAATGCTTGCTGCTTCAACTAGTTTTTCTTACGGCTTTGAGATCAAAACGCTCCCTTCAGACATCACAATGTCTCTCTAAAGGTAGATGGTTTTGACTCACAGATTACTTTTACACAATAACTTTTAATAGCTCCTTTTCCCTCCCAATTTTCCTACATTTTCCCCCATGAAGCCGAAACCTCTTTCTTACAGTTTTGGTTGTGTGTGTTTCTGGTTTTTTTGGTTTGTTTTTTTTTTTTCCCTTCTGAGGGGCTGGATAAAAGCATTGTTGATAAAGTAACTGTGCTCATCAACTTGTAAGATAGGCCAGATGTTTGACTCCTTCCGTATCACCGGGAGGCAGTCAAAGGGCATACTCCAGATAGTCTCACTGAGAGCATGTACTATATCAAGATAAAACTGCTTCCGGATGGTTATATATATACCTTCAAATAACAGAGGGAAGACCCAAAACTTGCTTCTAAACTTTCCATTGGAGTGCCCCAGAGATCCCTCCTTCTGTAGTAAACCAGGAGCTAGCAGATGATTTTAGATCATTTCATGTTTTCCTTTGCATTGTACGGGCTTCTGAGGTGTCTGTATTTGAGGAAGGAGAAATAAAAAGCCAAACTTCTCACCTAATAATACAGTTATTGGAACAGTCCATACAGGAAAGTGGATGGAAAGGTGCAAGGAATAATTGTTTTTATGGACAACTATGAGACAGCTTCTCCCTAGGAAAATTTCTTCCTCAACTTAATGCAACCGGTTTGCAACTCAGGTAAAGGATTCATGCCCTCAGGACAAAACCCACCACACTACATAGTGACTCAAAGTTCTCAACATCCACAAAAATCTCTAGCTTGTTGAATCCTTCCTATGCTTCTAGCATCAATGGCATCTTAATCAGCTAGAAAGAGAAACATCTTATAAAAAACACTATTTCATATCAAACATGTTTCTTCACTGACCATGAGAGAGGTTAACCAGAAGCAGCTCATTTACTTTGAAAACAGTTGTTATTCTATACATCTTCATCATATACCTTCTAACACCTCCTCAGGCTAGTCTGGAGTCTTTATCTGTAGGCATGACCCTGGAGGGTCTGGGAAGGAGCCGAATTAGCCTAAGTAGAGAGCTGTCAGTCAGCAGCAGGTGGTGTGTCATTTGGGAGGAGACAGAGAGGCTGGGTCAGTAGCTGATTGGAGGAGAGTGCACTTGAAACCAATCCAAGTAGGGCACATATAATAAACAATGTACTAGAAGAGTATAAAGCAATATGTGATAAGAGAGAAAGTGATGCAGTTGCATTTTAATAAAGGCTTGGTGTGCACACAAGCTGTTTGTCGCGTTGTCCGTCCCGACCGTTCGCGACATTTATCTACCTAAACATATGTATTTCCACACTACTTTAATGATGTGGAGCCAGATGTAGCATGGGCATGCCACTGACCTCTACAACCACATATTAGTCACTTTCATTTTCTCTCACTTCTGGGAAGTATTGTATTTGCATTTTTCACTAACATAAACGGCTTAGCCAAATGTTGTTCACATGTTTACACAAGTTCTGAGCCTAATAATGCAGATGAATAATATGCATGATTCTTTTCAGCCTAAATACTACTGAAAATCTTGACGCTACCCATCCCACTTTCCCTAAGCTAAGTATCTTTGTTGATGTTGCCCTGTCAACAAAACAGTCAGAAGGAGCTATGGATATCCTTTGGTGTTACAATCCTAAACACATTTAAGAACAGAGGTATCATCACAGAACACTTTTTTCATTTTCCCTGCTTCTAATTCACATGACTTTTTTGCCTCAAATTCCATTAGCATAAGTTTCTCTTAAAATTTGCAAAAGCCTTCTGAAACTACGAATTGCAAATAACTAACTTCCACTGAGTCACCATGTTACAGAATTATCAAAAGGTGAGACAAAATACCAGACAATTCTTTGGAAAAAACATCCTAGTTAATTTTAAAGTACACACAAATTTCAACAGGCATCTCATACAGAAGAAAGGTTTCCAAAATTGCAGTTCCATTTATCATTCTTTTTTGCAAGAAGGTTGTACTCAATTGCACAGTTATTACAGTGGATTTAATCACAAGGTTCAAAGTTGTAGCCTGAATAAAAGTCCACACAGAACTTTAAAAAATGTGTTTATTGTAATGACTGGGATTTTTTAAAAAAATCAGAAATAGAGCCTATTATCCTTAAACCCAAGCTTTTCCATGCTCAGTCTGTAACTTTATCTCTTCACTAAAACATAAATTGTCTGACTTCAAAAGGCAGTATATGTCAGAAAGTTATTATTACAGGGACCATACCTCTCTGAGAACACGCGAGAAAGGGAAACCCTGCCAGCCAAATAATAAACTCCCCCAACCAAATTTTAAACATAAGGCACCGAACACTGATAATAGGAAGTCTCTCCACAAGCAATTTTGGAAGAGAAAGAGAACCCAGTGAACGACGATCTGATAGAAATCATAGGATAACATTTGAGGCAGGACAGGGAGGTGATTTGACACAGCCAGCATGGCTTCACCAAGGGCAATTCCTGCCTGACCAACCTGATAGCCTCCTATGATGGAAAGACTACACCAGTGAACAAGGTAAGAGCTATGGATATCATCTACCTTGCCTTCTGTAGAGCCTTTGACATGGTCCCCCACAGCATCCTTCTCTCTGAATTGGAAAGACATGGACTTGATGGGTAGACTGTCCAGCGGATAAAGAATGGGTTGGATGCTTATTTGCAGAAGAGGGTAGTGGTCAACGACTCAATGTCCAAATGGACACTGGTAACAAGTGGTATCCCTCAGGGTCCATACAGGGACAGTACTGTTTAATATCTTCACTGATGACACAGACAGTGGGATTGAGTGGACCCTCAGCAAGTTTGCAGATGACACCAGGTAAAGCAGTGCACTTGACACGCCTGAGGGATAGGATGCCCTCCAGAGGGGGCTGGACAAGCTCAAGAAGCAGGCCTGTGTGAACTTCATGGGCTTTAACAAGGCCAAGGGCAAAGTCCTGCACCGGGGTTGGGGCAACCCCCAGTATCACTACAGGCTGGGGGATGAACGGATTGAGAGCAGCCCAGCGGAGAAGGTCTTGGCAAGTACTAGTTACATGAAAGCTGGACATGAACCAGCAATGTACTCTCACAGCACAGGAGGCCTGAGCTGCATCAAAAGCAGCATGGTCAGCAAGTTGAGAGAGGTGATCCTGCTCCTCTGCTCTCATGAGACCCCACCTGAGTACTGTGTCCAGCTCTGGAGTCCTCAGCACAAGAAAGACATGGGCCTGTTGGTCTGGACAAGGGCCACAAAAAAGATCAGAGGGATTGAACACCTCTCCTATAAAGAAAGGCTGAGAGTGCTGTGGTTCTTCAGCCTGGTGAAGAGAAGGCTCCAGGGAGACCTTATTGCGGCTTTTCAACGCTTAAAGGGGGCCTATAAGAAAAACATGGACAAACTTATTAGCAGTCTGTTGTGATAGGACAAGGGGCAATGGTTTTAAACCAAAAGAGGGGAGATTCAGACGAGGTATACGAAAGAAATTTTTTATAATGGGGGTGGTGAAACCCTGGCACAGGTTGCCCAGAGAGGTGGTAGATGCCCCATCCCTGGAAACATTCCAGGTCAGGTTGGATGGGGCCCTGAGCAACCTGATCTGGTTGAAGATGTCCCTGCTCACTGCAGGGGGGTTGGACCAGATGACCCTTAAAGGTCCCTTCCAACCCAAAACATTCTATGCTTTGCGTATTAGCTGGCAGAAGCTCACAGGATTTGGATCCAATTCCTCAAGAGTTTAAGAATTTGTTTTGTGAAGAATTTGTTTTGCAGCAAAGAATAGGTTCTCTCACTCCTTTCAGTTAAGTAACTTCCAGTGTACCAAAGGATGCATGTAACCAACATTTCTAAACATTAAAATACTATTGTAAGAAAAAAATCCCGGCAGGTTCACCAAGGAATCACTGGGTTAGCATGAATTTCAGAAACCAGACTAATCCTCTTGTCCTTCTTGTACTCTTCCAGCTATTTGAAAGTAATGAGCTATGGGCCAGAGCAATACTACAGTAGCATTTGAAGTAATTAAGCAAATATTGATAGCAATCAGGTTAATTTAATTTAAGATTCTGTAATATATATCCACTTCATCTTTCTACATGTGGTCCTTCCCTGCAGAAAATTAATAGCTCAGGAAGATACTGCAATCAGATTTAAAAATATAATAGTTTCATGCTGAGAAGCTCTGCCATATCAGATAGTCTTTTATAGAAACAAAACTAAACAGAAGTGTAATACTTTCTTGTTCAAAAGAGCTGATTCCCAATGAGCTTATAGAACTCTTTAGCAAATGATGAGAATCCCTGTTGAAAGGACTCCTGCCCTCTAAATATTTGTGATTGGGCGATAGTAGCTACAAACCCAGGTAAGATTCTTTTCACATAAAACAACTGAGGAAAATAGTACCTATTTCCACACCACAGTGGTTTTTTGTAGGTTCTTTCCTATTTCATCAAATTGAAGATAATTGAATAAACTCTTGTGTTCTGATTCAACCATTCACTTCAAAATAAGACAGAAATGAGTGGGGGGAGTTGAAAAATGATGAATGAATTGCCAAAATACATCTTTGCCCATCACAAATATTTATAAAAGTATCACTTGGTATTTCAGAAACAAAAACTTCTCCCCCTTCACCCCCCCAAACATGTGTCTTCCATAAAACAGTCTGAGTGAAAATTATGGCCACCTGTATGATTACATTTCTGTCTGCTACTGAGGGAACTGCTAACAGCAGTGAACTCAGTAACTACGGACCTAGACTCTGCAGGACATACCTCAACAGAGTTAGACAGGAACTGATGTAACTCTTCTTTCTGGAAAAAAACCCAAGCTTCTTGTGAAAGGCTGATCCAGGGCACTGCCTCAATCTATGCAATTCTAAACAAACTTCACCTACATGTACTAAATTAAATACCTAGTACGTTTTCAATAGCTGCCTAAGGGATGCCTGAAGCAGGCAGACAGAAAATTACATTACACAAGGATTCCAGACAGAGTTTTCCTGGTGGTGGAGATTTTTCCATCAGTCCACTGTCCTGCCATGGAGTGTCACAGGCCTGGCCACAGATCTTGGGCAGGTTAAAGAAAAAAGCTTCATTAACCTGCATTTTCTGCCTTAGATTTCAGGCAACCAATTCTGAAATGTTAGAAGATATTTTAAAAATAAAAATTAATTTGTGCTGTCTCAACTGTGTGGCAGCATGAAATGACTCTTTCAATTTTTATATTTAAATAACATAGATGTCACCCCTAGGAATCTGTTTTAAAGGCCAAAGCCTAAAATTTATTAGAATTTATTTGCATTAAATAACCAATAAAACACTTTCTGAATTGTATTTTTCTTAGAAACTGTGATGTATGCTACAAGTGGTACACAGTAATCGTCTCAGCTATGACACATTCAGCAGCTTAGTTCTTAGTAGCAAAAAACCAAGCCTATACCAAAGCATCAACACCTAAACTTGCTATCGGTGCGACTTCATGAGTCACCTAACGCTTAGAAATTTTCTTTAATCTATTTTTCAAAGTATTTCTCTGGGTGCTGGGTAAGAACTTCATTTAAATGATCTCTGTTTTCTGGAGGCAGAACTTTTATATAGGATTAGAAGACCACAGCTGGCAACAAGAACAAGAAGCTAGTGTCAAAGCTGCTTTCATGGACCGAGCATATGCAAAAGACAAACATTTGAAACAGGGACCCAATATCTGAGCTAACTACTGCAGCTTACAAGGTACTACCTACCTAAAAGGTACTGTAACACCTGACCACAGATATGCTTCGAGCCTGTGGCTAATGAGAGGCAGAAGTACTTCGGCCTTTCTTACAGGTGTTTGAGCCATCAGCTGGATCAACTCAACTCATCATTTCCCCGTTCAGATACTCTGAGACAAGGATTCCTGCTAGTATTCCTACTGAATGCCTCTTACTGAATTCTCACACTTGATTCAAGCAACTCAACCTAAAAGCAATTCCACACAATATTCAAGTATTTGGTTCTATAGAAGAATAAAATCGCAAGACAAAGTAACTATTCAGGATATTATCCCAGACTGTTAAGTGATATCTCTCTTTCACGCTATAGAAGAGGGAATTACTTCACCTAAACTACAATGAAACATGTAGAAATTGGAAATGAATGTCGATCTAGGGGGCTTTGTGCTAAAATGCAAGAAAAATACAATCTGCTTAATAAACTGCTGGCACATCTGAAACTAAGCTTTATCATAACCTCCATTAAAGACTCTTTCAGGGACAACTCCATCAATTTAGCACCTTTAACAAAAATGAATCAAGTCTTGCAGTGATCCCTCAGCACAAAGGAGACATTTCAAGGAGTGTTTGAAATGTAGAATTTCTGACAGAGAAGGCAGACACTACCACTTGTGGAAACACGTATTTATACAGGTGATGTTTTAGCATTTAATGACCCTGCACATAACACCAGTACTAAAAGGGGAAATCTCTTCCCTGCCCATTCACATAGCTGTGTCAACAGAAGCATGCCACATGTTACACAATCCTTCCCTTGTGCTTTGTTTTGACACAAATCAGGAGATCAGCTCCCAGCATGCCCACCAGACACTCCAGGTCTGTCTTCTGTGGCTGTAACACTCTCCACAGCAACACTGTCAGCATCTAATTCCGGGAAAGAGGTTTTCCCTTTAAAGGAGGATAGGAAACTTGCGGCATGCAGATGATCCAGTGTGCAAGTTTGCCAGCTCCTAGGGCTCACTTTTGCCCACAGAGCCCTGAACACCTTTCCAGTACACCTGCTCAACACGGAAGCTGAAGGGCAAAGCTGCATGACCAAAAAGC
>NW_010394038.1:0-435 GCF_000710305.1 Buceros rhinoceros silvestris
AGAGCCGCGCTCCCACAGGACATGGCCCAGCCCGCTGGCATCCTCATCTTCTTCCTTGGAGGAGGAAGGAGAGGGTTGCCTGAGGGATGTCACCGGAGCGCAGGATCTCTGGGTGATGCCAGCACCTCTGGCTGGCACCTCTGCCCCGCGGCCACATGTATTTTCAACCAGGGCACTCTTGGGACCCCCCTGGGGCTCAGCCCTGCTCCCCCGCGGGGTGTGTGTGGGGGAGCAGCGGCTCTGGGGTAGAGGAAGGAGAGGGTTGCCTGAGGGATGTCACCGGAGCGCAGGATCTCTGGGTGATGCCAGCACCTCTGGCTGGCACCTCTGCCCCGCGGCCACATGTATTTTCAACCAGGGCACTCTTGGGACCCCCCTGGGGCTCAGCCCTGCTCCCCCGCGGGGTGTGTGTGGGGGAGCAGCGGCTCTGGGGTA
>NW_010394039.1:0-2607 GCF_000710305.1 Buceros rhinoceros silvestris
GGTGGGGGAAAAAGCCCTTCCGCACCCAGCCACAGAGAATTATTTTTCAGTTGTCCTTCTCTGGGCGTGAAGCCAGGCTCTCCATTTGCATAGAAAAATATTTCTAAAAGCCAGACAAGGAAAAGCATGCTGGTATCAAACTAGGATTAGGAAGGGGATGGATGGTGGTTTCGTTTAGGGGTTTTGATCCACGGCCTGAATTTATCGCTGGTGCGCTTTTTAATGGCTTGCCAGGATGTACCATTAATATTATTTGGCACCCAGACGCTGGGCCAGCGGAAAAAGCCGTTAACCGCTCCCAGCTCCTTGGCGGGCAGCGGGATGGGTTATCCTCCCGTCCAGGACATCCTGGGATGGCGCCAGCGTCCCTGGGAATGTCACCTCCACCCGGGAGCTTTCCGGGGCGTTTCTTTGGGCAGATTTGAGGGGCTTTTTTGGCAAAATGCAGCCTGGGCTGTGCGGGGAAGGGCCTGGCGAGGGAGAAAATCACCAGTAAGCTGTAACAGCCCAGGGGAAATTATTGCTGAGGTGGCTCAGGCTGATGAGCTGTCCTGAGCTGTGAGCTGCTGCTGGGGTTGAGCCACTCACTGCTGTCCCCGGGAAGATGCACTGTGCTTTGGCAGGGGCTGAAGCACCCCAGGAGAGGACTTTAAGTGTCCCCCTTGCCCTCAAGTGCCAATCCTGCTTTTTGGGGCTGTCCAGTTGATGGGTCTTTCTGGGGGAGGAAACCATCGATCCTCTTCTTCATGGTCTCAATCCAATGTGCTGGCTTCTGGGATGCTGTGGAGGAGATCCAGACAGGGATGAGGCTGGTTGGCCCTGGGTCTGCTGGGTTCTATCCACTCCCCAAAAGCCCCAGCATCCTTCTACTTCCGTTGCCAGATGACGATGAACGTGGCAGCCAGGAAAGGGGGGTTTACAGGGATGCAGAGCATGAAGGACCTGACACTGAGAGCTGGCAGCAGCTCAGCTGCACGAGCTCGCTCGTGTTTGCTCTCATCCCTCTCGGGACCAGGAGAGGCTGCAAGTTTATCCCAAACATGGGTAAAAAACAACGGAAAAATCACACTTGGCAGGTTATTTCAGATAAACGCTGGGGCAAGGCTCTCCCCAGCACCGATCAATGGCAGCTTGATTCTCCCCATCAATAATAAAAAAAGGCTCTTGCTTCTTCTAGTGACCTAATTCTGGAGGGAGAGGGGATAGAGATGCTGAGCCTTCTTGTTCCTCCCCCTAAGGACCATGTGGGATGGGATGGGATGAGATGGGATGGGATGGGATGGTGCCCCTGGAGTGCTGGGGCAGTGTTGCTGCCTGTCCCTGTTGTCCCCTTGTCCTGCCTCGGTTCACCAGTGGGGCTGTGTCCCTGCAAGCGGCAGGGGTGCTTTGGAAACCCTACAAGGAGGGTCGGACCTGGAGCTGCCCAGCACCCATGGGTGCCCTGGCCCTGCGATGTGGGTCAGTCTTGTTTTCTGGAGGTGAAGGATTTGCAAGAAGCACCGTTCCCTACATGGGCTTCTTTCTGTGGGGTGATGTGCTGTTTGTCAGATGAGCAGGATCTGCCTCCTACGCTGCCTCCAAATACCCAATTCTTGGCCTCAAAATTGCCAGGCCAACCCTGAATTCATGTGGGAAGCTCAGAGCAATCTGGCTGAGCTGCCTTCTGACTTCAAGGCCACTGCAAATGTAATATCTGACTGTCCCAGGGAAAGCAGAGCCCAGAAACAGACCCAGGGCTGGACCTTGCTGCTGCTTGGCTGAGGAAAGCGAGGAGCAAAGCCCTGAGGCAGGGCTGTAAGCCTGGGGGGATGTCAAATATCACTTCTACCTCTGCTCGTTGCTCATCCAGCAACATCCAAAAAAAGATTTAAATGAGCCTAAAAATCCCATATTGGCTGAGAATAACCAGGTTTTATGTCCTTTCCCTTTTGTTTCCTGCCAGAGCAATAAACGGGATGGAGAAACCACCCAGCCCTGTGCCAGCTCTGCGCCAGCTCTGCTTGGGGCGTTTGCTTTCCGTGGGCAAGCTGGAGCCAACGCAAAGCGCTGGCACACTCAAACACTCCTTTTCGGCAAAGAAAAGGCTGTGAAAACCCCTTCCCTTGTTGATGCTGGTACCCGCATCCTTTCGATGGGGGATGAGGAGCGCTGTGGTACTCCCAAGGGAACCCCGTGGAGTCGGCGCTTTTGGAGCCAGTTCTCCCAGGACCCATTTCTCGGAGCCCAACCCCAGCGGGTTCTTCCCTGCAGCCACAATCCATCTGGTCCCACTAAGTCAGCGTTACTGGAGGGGCTGAGAGACATTTTAATTACCGATTCGGCTATCCCGCGTGATTTATCCCAGGAAACTCAAACGATTTATCCATCTGCAGCTACAAGGGATCTGAAGCAGAAAGAAAGTGCAGGGAGTATTTATCGCAGTGACTCAGAAGCTGGTGAAGAGAGATTTGAAACGAAACAGTGATGTTGCTGAAAAAACCCCTGCGTGGCACGAAGAAGTCGTCTCCAGCCAGGAAAATTAATGAGGGATACCGTTTCCGAACGCTAATTCCCCTCTCCTCCTGCGTTAGCCAAGGGGCAGAGGAGTCACTGCCGTTTTGCTTTGTG
>NW_010394039.1:2668-5857 GCF_000710305.1 Buceros rhinoceros silvestris
GTGTTAGCCAAGGGCGGTTCGCTTCTCTTTGGGATGCGCTGCCAAAGGGTGGCGGCGGGGCGGGGGAGGAGGGGTGAGGTGGCGTTTTGGTGTCGTTTGATGATTGGGTGGCATTTCAATGTCGTTTTACCATCGTTACTCACAGAGGGTGAGACAGCCCCCTCCCCTGCCCCCGGCCGTGCTCTCACCAGCAGGATCTGAGCTGCACGCTTGGTGGGAGCATCGTTTTCTCGGGGACAGGTGAAGAGAGGTTGGCGTTACTTAATGAGCCTTGGAGAAGCTTGTGGTGTCTCAAGGAAGGAGATGTTGCTTAAATATTGCCTGAGAAGTATTCAATTCCCCTATTAATCAAGTATTTAACGCTCCAGTGAAAGAGCACCCCTGGCAAATAAGCGGGCACCTTCGGAGGAGCCGTCTAGGGAACAAAGTGCTGACAGTGCGGAAATTTTCCATGCCCGACGGCAAAATGATTTCTCTCATCTCAGGTGCTGAAGTTACGTATAAAAATGAAGAATTCCACAGGAGACTCATCCCGAGAGGAGGGTGGGATATTGCTTCCTACAGCACGGAGCAGGGTCTTCCACTGTGGGGCTTGTCCTGCTCGTCTTTCCAAAGAGCATGAATGGGGCGTGTCAAACTGGCGGCCTCCCCCTTCCGGCAGGGGCTCGGTGAAGCCCCCGAGCTCCTGTAAGCCCAGGGAAGGGCAGACCACTGCGGCAAGAAGGAGCTGGCCCCCACCGTCCTTCGTTGCCGAGGGAAATCTATAGGCAGAGGCCTTTGCAGATGGGAAGGGCTGTTCCCTCAGAGCTGTTAAATACAGGTTATGGTGATGGATGCACTTCTCGCTGCGGCCTGAGAACTGGGAGCTGGTGGATTGTGGGGTTTTTGTTTGTTGGGTTTTTTTTTTTGCTGCCTGTTGGTCTCTTTTGCACCCAAATGAGAATAAAAGCTGTTTGTCACCCAACAGGTTTCTGCTTTTAGGGTCAGTGAATCTCCCATCCTTTCTCAGATGTCTGAATTTATTTCCCACCACTCCACTCCTGGTGATTTGACCCGCCAGCCTTTGGCTGGAGCTATTGCAGGGTGTGAGAAACCCACCTTTGAGCAGAGCAGCCTGGGACTCTGCTAGCATGAGGCACGGGGCTTGGGCTGTACGTGGCTCCTCGAGTTCCTGGAGGAGCTGCCTCTCTCCCTCTGGAACAGGAGCAAAGGTGCCTGGGGTGCAGGCACCCATCAACATAGACCTGGTCTGCAGAGGTTGGGTGAACCAGCCTTCGGTGCCCGGCTGGGTGATGGGGCAGCACGGACATCACCTCCCATCATCCCGGATGCCTTCGGCTGCAGGAGAGCCCGCAAGCAAACCCAGCTTGTGGACTAAAGGACCCAACCCAGCACAGGAATGAGCTGGTTTGGAGATGACCTGCTGCTCGCTGAATTAATAAAGACAGCCTGAGCTGCCGGAGAGGTTTTTCTTGTTGTATCATTTATTCATCACTCATAAAAATATCAGGGGCAAGGCTGGGACGCGGAGATCATGCCAGAAAAGGATGGCATGTGTGGCATTATTCATGCTTCAGGGAGACAACAGCCGATGCCTAAGGCAAGGGCCAGCGAAGGAAAGTGATCCCGCCAGGAATATGGGTACAGCCCCGTGGTCTTGCTCGGAGCTTCCTTCACGCAGCTCATCGCTGCGGTCTCCCCTACGAGCCGAGGTGCAGGTCACCCCACGGCAAACCCATCCCGCTGATACTCGCAAACCAGGAGCAAGATTCTTCAGCCAATAAACCCCAATTCCCTGGGCACCCATGTCAAGCACCATTAGAAACGCGCCGTGAATACAACCACTCCCAGCTTGTTCAGCCACACCGTTGAAGAGCCCCACGTCAGGGGGACCCCACTCCCCGGGCTCTGCCGCTGCAGCCAGCAGCTTGCAGTGACCCCCAGCCTCCTCATCCCGTTCGGCGACGCAGAGCCATTACTCCTCGTACTGTACACGTGAGCATCTCTGCCAATTAGCATAATTAACACACGAGGGCAAATTAATCTCATGATTATGCCTGCCGTTTACTTATCAGTTGCTGCTATGGGATGATTGGCATTTGTACCTCTGCTTTCTATGCGAATAAGCCGGGTATGATGCCTTCATTACTTGATAGACAATTAACCAGCTCAGACGCCCATGAAATCGAGCCTGGACAGATTGCCAACGCTCACGGGCCAGAGCCCAGGTGGATTTTGCAGTTTGAGTCCTCTCCATTTCTGAACGTGCCAACCTGCGTGGTGCTCCAGGACCTGGATTTTGGGGAACTGTTGATGCTGATGAGGTAGGAGAGACCAGGGGAGAAATGCTTGTGGGGGTCTGACTGAGCCCTTGCCACACTGGTGGCCAAAATTGGCTCCATCTCATACACTGAGAAGGACACGGGTGGGCTTGTGGGCAGTTGGCTGATGCCAACCCAAATAGGCAAGACAGAGGGACATGGGACAAAGTGCTCTGGGGCAATGCCCAGGTGCAGCTCTAGGGAAATCACGTTCCACACCTGGAGAGGGAGAAATGGTCCCAGCTGGGTCCTGTTGTCCTGAGCTGTTCGTGGCTGGGTGGGGGCCTGCCCACAGTCCCCAGGTGTGCCCCATGGAGGCTGGGGCTGCTGGGAGTGCTGGTATAAAAGGCTCCTGAGCAGCATCTTCTCCATGAGCTGGTTTTCCTGGGATCAGGATGGGGTCTGGAGGCAGCCTGGGTGTTGCTCTCTTCTGCTGGGTGCTGGCTGAAGCAGCATCTTACAGACCCTGGGGCTTCCCTCAAAGGGACTCAGGGGTCTTAAGGGTCCGGGGGGACTCCTCTTGGAGCTGGTCCCATGTGCCTCACTTCTCCCAGCCCTCTCCTTGGGCGTGGGTGGACGTCTCCCAGCTCCAGGCTGCTGCCCCGCTGCACCCCGTGGCCGTGCAGTGCCAGGAGGCGCAGATGGTGGTCACAGTGCACAGGGACCTCTTTGGCACGGGGCGCCTGGTCAGGGCTGCAGACCTGACCCTGGGCTCAGCTGCCTGCCTGCCTGCGGCCCAGAGTGCTGCTGAGAGCACAGTGACCTTTGTGGCTGGGCTGCACGAGTGTGGCAGCACTTTACAGGTGAGGTGGGATGCCAGGGTGAGGGGCTGCTTCATTCCTGGGAGTGCCGTGTAGGGGATGGGTCT
>NW_010394039.1:5939-18283 GCF_000710305.1 Buceros rhinoceros silvestris
CAGTTATTGTGGAGACTTTAACTGCTATAGGGCAATGTGCTGCCTGATCAATCGTGGTGAAGGTCTTAGTCCTGGAAATGACCTGGTAAAGGTGATGCTAGGGTTTGGAGTGAAGGAACCTCCTGAGAGGGGGCTCCTCTGGTTGCAGCAGCTCTCCAGGGAGGAGCGGTGTGATCATAGCAGAGCTAGTTTTTGGAGTACAGGTACCATCCTGAAGACCTAGAGGAGCAAATGCAGCTTGTAGTGTTTTCATGGCTCAGTCAGATGCACCTGGATGCATGAGTATACGGGAGACCTGGGCATAGCTTGAAACAGCAGTTACTGTTGCTGGGAACTGCTGACCTCAGCTGGGGAGAATAAGGGCTCCCTGGAGCTGATGTGCCTCAGCTCACCCAGTGGGGAGGAGGTTTGGAGACTTACTGTCCTTACAGCCCTTGCCCAGCTGACGTGGATACTGGCTGGTGTGCCAAAGCCCTTGAGACAGACCTACGTGGCTGGCACCTTGCTGGGAAGCCAATACAAACTTCATGGCTTCCTACATGCACTGGATTGGGAATGTGAAGGACAACCTGTGCCTCCCCAGCTGAGGGACCTGTGTGTCCTAGCACCGTCAGGGCATCAGATGGTGCTGAGCTTCTGTTAGACTGGTTTGTTTTACTGACTTACAAGCTCTCCCAAATCTTCTTTCCAGATGACCCCGGACTCTTTGATCTACAAAACAACTTTGTCCTACAAACCTACTCCCTCTGGCAACGTGGTCATCGTGAGGACCAATGCAGCTGTTGTTCCTATTGAGTGCCACTATCCTAGGTGAGCAAATGGGGGCTGCGTCTCTCCTTCTATGGACCTGAGGTGATGGTGGCATCTTTAATGCATGTCTCCTCGATGTAGGAGGAGCAATGTGAGCAGCAATGCCGTCCAGCCCACGTGGGCTCCCTTCCACTCCACCCTGTCAGTGGAGGAGAGGCTGAAGTTCTCCCTACGCCTCATGAATGGTGAGTGCTGACCTGGCAGCCCCTTTTCCCTCCAGTTCCTGCTCCCGCTGGCTCTTGGCCACATGCTGAGAGCCCACAGCTACAATCTGGGATAAGTCAAACCTTGCAGAAGTAATACATGGTGCTGCTGCTTGGTTAAGGGGTCCCATGTGCAAGGGAGGGCAATATTCTTGTCTCCAAACTGACCTGTGCTCTTGACTCTCCCTTCCAGATGACTGGAGCACTGAGAGACTCTCCAATGGCTTCCAGCTGGGGGAAAGCCTGCATCTCCAGGCTGATGTTGTTTCTGGGGGCCATGTCCCTCTAAGGCTCTTTGTGGATGACTGTGTAGCTACTCTGAGCCCAGACAGGAACTCCTCTCCCCGCTATGCCTTGATTGACCTCAGTGGGTAAGGGGTGTGGTGCTCTCAGGGCGGTACTGCTGTGGCTGGCTGAGTTGTCCCTGACATCTGACCCTTGTCTAGGTGCTTGGTGGATGGGAGGTCAGATGACACCACTTCAGCCTTCATCTCTCCAAGGCCGAGGCAGGAAACTCTTCAGTTTGTGGTTGATGCATTCAAGTTTGCAGGAGATGACAGAAACATGGTGAGATGTGGCCCCCACCCTTCCTCCCCTAGTGTGTTTTGAGGCTGTGCTGTTCTGCCTGAACAAACTTCATTAACCTTGATGTTGGCTGAATTTTCCTTCCAGATCTACATCACCTGCCACCTGAAGGTCTCCCCAGCTGACCAAGCCCCAAACCCCTTGAGCAAGGCCTGCTCCTTCAACAAAGCCAGCAGCCTGTGAGTAGCTGGTGCGCACGGGGAGGGGACCAGCCTGGAGAAGAGGGCTCACGGGTAATTCTGTTTCAGTTGGGCTCCTGTGGAGGGTACTGGAGACATCTGCAGCTGCTGTGAGACCCGCAGCTGTCCACCATATGGAGGATACTCCCGGAGAATTAACCCCCTGGGCAGATGGCCAGGGAGGCGCTTGAAGAGAGATGTCCCTTCCAAGCAAGGTAGTGTCCCAAATGCACCCCTGAGGCAAGAAGACCCTTCCGGTTAGGATGGCCAGGCTGCGGGAAAGTCTTTGGCAAATGCATCTCATCTTAAGGGCAAAGCCAGCTCTTCTCCCATGTCCTTGGACAAGTAACTGTCTGCGGGTCCTTATTTCAAATTATGAGAGCTGCTTTGGCAGGGTCCCCCTTTGCGTAAGCTCCAAAATCCAGACTAAGCAAGAACGGCTTCCCCGATGAACTTACTCACGTCTCTCTCTCTAGGTGGGTCCTCAAGGGCAGCAGAGGCTGAAGTCTCAGTTGGACCACTACTAATCCTTGATCCAGCTCAGGGGTTATGGAGTTCCTCAGGAGGTCCTGCGCCAGCAGGGATGACCCCACGTGGTAGGTGTGGTTGGTTTCTTATTTGTTGGACTGTGTCTTCAGGTCTTAATCAAAGGTAACTCCAGGTTGATCTGATCATGAATCGCAGAATCATCTGGTTGGAGGAGACCTTTAAGATCACTGAGTCCAACTGTTCACCCTGCACTGCCAGGGTCCCTAAACTGTGTCCCTCAGTGCCACATCTACACACCTTTTGAGCAGCTCCAGGGATGGGGACTCCACCACCTCCCTGGGCAGCCTGTTCCAATGCTCTTTAAAGCAGTTTTTCCCAGTACCTAACCTAGATCTGCCCTGGCGCAACTTAAGGCCATTTCCTCTCATCCTGCCTCTTATATAGAAGAGACCAACCCCCAGCTCTCTCAACCTCCTTTCAGGCAGTTGTAGAGAGCAATAAGGTCTCTCCTCAGCCTCATCTTCTCCAGGCTAGACAACCCCAGCTCCCTCAGCCGCTTCTCATCAGACTTGCTCTCCAGACCCTTCACCAGCTTTGTCCTTCTCTGGACATGCTCCACCTCAACATCCTTGTAGTGAGGGGCCCCAAACTGGACACAGCACTCAAGGTGTGCCCTCACCAGTGCTGAGTACAGGGGGACAGTCAATTCCCAGCTCCTCCTGGCCACACCAGTGCTGGTACAAGCCAGGATGCCACTGGCCTTCTTGGGCCCCTTGATTTCCCACCTGCACAGAGACTTTCTAGTGTAATCCCCAAAAGACAGTCTGGGGGACCTCATCCCAAAGCTGCCTGCAAGGTCTTCCAGTGACAGGCTTTCCACCACCTTTCCAGGTGTACTAAATGGGTCTCATCTCTTCCAGGCGCTGCTGAAGGACTTCCTGTGCTGCTCCGAGTTGCTGCGCTCACAGCAGCCTCTGTGCTGAGCTTAACTGCTCTTGGACTCTTCCTCGTGCGCAAGAAACGTAGCTGTCCTCCTGGAGCATCGCTGTAACTCCGCAGCCCTAATAAAGAGAAACGTTTCTGTCCTCGCTTGTCTCCTCAGTGGGGAGGAGGGACAGCGCTCGCCTCGCTCTGATCTGCTCGGGTGGGAGGTGGGGTTGTGCTCCTGCTCCAGGTAAGCCATCTCCTGGGGTAGCCACAAGCTCTCGGGAAGCCACCACTGAACCAGTGGTGGAACAAAAGGTGTGGAGAGCAGTTGCCACCTGAGAGCATCTCACAAACAGCACTAAGATGGAAGGTGCCTCTCTGCAGGTGGACTTTCTAAATGTCCAGTGCCTCTGAGGCTGTATGTTGTGACTTGGCAACCAACGCCTGGCAGCGAGAAATCCTAAATACTGGCTGCTAACAAGGTCTGGCTCTGAATTTCAGGCAAATGGGTGAAGAATTGATTGATGCTGCTAATGGATTCCCGACTCTAGAGGTCCTGTTTGCTCCTCCTAAGCAGGGGTGATGCTGGAGGAGGTGAAAACAGCAGCTCTGTCTTGGGCTTATTGGTGGGAGATGTGGCAGCCTGGGAGAGGAGGAGGCACTCCCTCCTGAAGAACACGAAGAGCAGCTCTAACTCGGAGTTGTGGGGATGCTGGGGCTGAGTATGGCTTCTGCTGCTGGAAGAGCTGGTGCAAATCTCAGCGCTGGAGGTGGCCAAGGGCTGCAGATGGGTGTTTGCTGCTACGGCCTCAGCTGTGGGCAGAGCAGGGAGCAAGGGCTGGCTGGGGAGGTGGAACTGGTGACTTTGTCATCAAGGGGACAAATAGGGAAAGCCATTGGTCCACCCACTCTGAACAGATTTTTTCGGATATGAAGGGGGGAAGTCTTCAGTTGGTAGGTCTGCCAGGATTATCATCGCTGCTCCGTGCAGCAGCCTGGGGACTGTCCCTGCTGTTCTGGAGAAGCGGTGCTGTAGGGCACAGATCTCATCACACTTACACTGAGTCAATAAGCGTAAGATAGGCCTTGAGGCCATGTTAAATTGCTTCTTGCTTGGTGGCTTCCCCTCCTACACAGTGTAGGATTATCCTGACCTCTTGCCTTGGGCTGTTGAAGCCTTGAGATGTCTTTTGCCCGGTGGAATTCAAGCTCTTAGTGGCGTGGCTCCTAATGTAGTGAGTCCAACACCAGTTGCTCTTCTCGGGAGCTTGAGTGAAGCAAATATTTCTCAAAAAGTGGTTTGCTTACCCTGGGCTGCGTGTCCCTGTCAGCCATGTGCCCCAGGGAGCAGTGATCACCTTCAGGCTGGCCTGGAGGCTGCTGGTTTTCACTATCTCACGGGGTTGAGGTGCTACCTTGTGTGAAGTTCACAGCTCTGCATCAGGTGGACCTTGTTCTATGTAGTGTGGGCCCTTGTGCTCCTGGGTGAGCACAGCAATGGGGTCAAATGTCTTCAAGCTTGAACGTGCTGTGGTTGGTGTTGGTGGCACTTGTGTGCTTTGCAGGGAGAATCCCCAAGCTTGTTGACTCGCCTCCATCCTCTGCAGAAGAGTCTTCCCTGCTGTTGAGAAGTCACCTTAGCACTTGCATTCTGTGGACTTGGTGGGGTGTTGAGCAGGAACCCCCTCCCCAAGCAAGCTCGGTTTGAAAGCCGAGGGATGATGATGATGTGCTTAGGGTGAGCTTTTCCTGCTTCTGTTCTCCGTTAATTATTTCAGATTGGCTGCTTGATCAGGTGGGAGAAGGAGGCAGCTATGTAAAGCTCTTTTTGGGGTGGGGGGTGGCTGTGGGTGGGTGTGCTTCTAAAGGGGGTGTTGGTGCTCTTCCCCAGGGCATGGAGACCCAGCTGTGCCCTCTGGGTGGGAGCTGGAGGTTGACCTTTACAGACAGTCCCATGTGTATGGTCTTCTGCCCGCCTGTCCTAAGGCTCCTCATCCACCTGTACAGCCGCTTTCTTCCCACCCTCCAAAGAAATCTGCCACCATATGGACCTGCTGCTGTTGTCCTGTGCCACAAGGGTTTGGAGCCACGTCTCCTGCAAGCTCTTCCAGCTGTGAAAACCCAGCCTGATGCTGGGCAGGGGCTGCTGGCATCACCTGCCTTCCCAGACCCATGAGGAGCTTAGTAAACAAACCAAGCTTTGTGATTTTTTTTTTTTTTTTATCGTCTTAATTCAAGGTGTGGACTTGTGACCTCCTTTGGTACAGTCTAAGGAGGCAGCCATCAGCATGGGAATTCTCTCACCTCTATGGGCTTCAGCATCCAGGTGAGGAAATCTGGCTGGGTCTGGTGCTCAGAGCCTGAACCCTCTTTGTGTTTCGATGACCTGTGCCCATGGTGCTCACAGCTGAAGTGGCATCAGGCTGCGAGAAGAGCCTCACTTTTGGGCTCTGAGCCCTATTGGATCCAATCCTAGAGGCGCTACTCCCTTAACCTGTGCTCTGATTCTCTTCTGGGGCCCATCTTCACCAAGAAAGACTTGTGTTGGGAGACGCTGGGCGCTAGTTGTCCCCCTCACTGGCCAACCCCCTTTGCAGCCCAGCAGGGGCTGTGCACCAGCCACTGGTGCTTATAACACCATGGCCTCCTCTGTGACTTCTAGTATTACAATTTAATACAGCTATTAATTTTCTAATCAATTATTAATCCCAAACCAATACTTTTCCCCCTGTTTACCAAGAAGATCTTGATAGGAGGGCTGGGGAGAAGGGCTCAGTGGAGAAACATCTTCCAGAAATCCAGCCCTGAGCTCAGGTTCCCAAGCTGGGCTTTCTGTAGGTGGTTCAAGGAGCAAGGGGTGCAAAGGATGACTCAAGGAGGGTGACGAGGTGTTTATCCCATTAAGGGACCAGGCAGAAATTTGCCACTGGATGCTCTCATGAGTTGGGCAGTGTCAGATGCTGCCACACTGTCCCCAGGGGCACTGGGGTCTCTTGCTGGGGCTGCACTAGGTGACTTTGGTGCATTTTTTCCCGTCTGCTTTAATACTGCCTTGTGCAATTGCTTGATGGATGAAGAGAGAAAGCACATGGCATGTGCTGGTGGTGATGCCCGTCTCGCCTGCTCTTCCTCGTGTGTGAACCCATCAACCCCACTCCCATAACTGCCGCTTCTGGACTTCATTAGCATTCATTTCCCTCATGCACATGAGCATTGGAGTAAAGAGTTAATTAGACCTGTACGATGCTGGCAGAACAATCAGTTTGTGGGAATTAATAATGTGAAGGAGGATGCTTTGTGGTTATTCACATGTGTCTCCAGCTCTCTGTAAGTGCCCCATTATATGGAGATGTTGATGATAGACTATAAGTGGCCTTGAAAACAATTAATTAAAAGAAAAATTACTTATGTAGCTGAACAACCAAGTGGTGCATGCAGGAATTCCAGGGTAAAAGTGAGCTGCTTGGTGCACTCGGTTTCATCCTCCCCTGGAGGTGGTGTGAGGATCAGTGCCCCCCTTCCTCCAGCACAGCAGGAGCTGCTTTGTCCTGCCCTGCTCCGGGCATGGCCCATCTGCTATTAGACAGCAAGAACAATTACGGACAGGGTCAAATAATTAATGGAAGTCTTTCTCAGGAAGTGTGTTGGGGCTTGTGGCAACTTGCTTTTGCAAGCCTGGGGGCAGTCTGGGTGGAACTGGAGGTCCTTGGTGGGTGGCCTGGCCACCTCCCCATAGGGTTGGCATTGGAGGGACAGCAGCTGCCTTGGACAGTCAGGGAAGGCGTGGCTGTGGCACCCACGGGTAGTCTGGATGTGACCTCTTTGGGGATCCAGCCACAGCCAGGGAAAGGGAAAACTGAGGGGAGAGGAGGAAGTGTTCGTTTTAGCTGTTCCTTAATCTCTTGGTGCAGTTCCTAAAGTGTTTGTGTAGCCAGACAGCCTTCACCGACCACGGTTCACCCTCATCCTCCCACTCGAGGGGGTGAGGGGTGTTTTTTAAGCAGAATATTTGACATGGCAGGACTTGAGTGCTTTGGGGGACTTATATCCTCCATGGCACTGCCGTCCACCCTGCAGCGGAAGGGACCTTCCTGCAAAGCATTCCTGGGCCGTAAGGTAGATAACTTCAAAAACATAAACTACCAGAATCACAGAATGCTTCGGGGGCAGAGGGACCTTTTTTCTGTGCCTTGACCCTAGCTCAGGGGTGTAGCCATGACCACAGAGGCGTCCCTGCATCAGCAGCTCCTGGAGCCCTGTGAACACAGGGGAAGCGCGTTAAAAAGAAATAAAAAACCCCTATACTAAAAAGAGGCAGGAAAAAATACCCTCTGGTGTTTTTAAAAGTTATCTTTCACTTTTCCCTTTTGAAGCAGAGGGGTTTGGGGAGGGGGGACCTGCAGGAGTCCATGGCTGACGTTGGGGCTGACTCTTGCAGCAGCCCAGATGCGTGGTGCTTGAACGCGAAGGCTCCAGGCATTTGCTTCCTGAGACGCATCAGGCTGAGGGCATGACGCGGTTGGTCCTTCCTCAGCCCTCTGCAACCAGACCTCGAAGAGGCTGTTCAGCTTTGCTGCCCGGGTTTATGCAGTGCGGTGTACGCACGGGCAGCTGCGGTCCAGGGCTGCTCTCCCAGCCGTGACCGTTATTAATGCCCTGCCTGCGTCTTCAAGGAAATTGCTACACCTTTTTTTTTCCTCCTTTTCCCCTTTCGGTGATGATCAGCAAAGCAGAATGTTATTCTAACTTGTTCTCGATCTTTGCAATGGTGGTTCCTGAGCGCTTAAGTTGTTGTAAATAATTTCCACTTTCTCCTGTGCTAGACCTGGAGACTTTCTGGTATCGCTCGTCGGTATTTTTTCCTATCCAAGAGACAAAATAATTTCCTCAGGGAATTGGAGTTAATTCACTTCTCACATTTTTTGCTGCCAGAAAGAAGAAATGTGCTGTGGTGTAAATGGAGATGAAGGAGCAAAAGCCATTTGAAAACACTGCCAGTAAATTAAAGTTTTGCTGTATTTGCCCAGATAATTCAGCGTAATTCCCTGCTAATGAATTAATGCACCACTTCTAGTTCATTATAGCTTTCCTAATTTGATTGGAGCTCTAAGTGCTAGCTAGCTTCGTTACCGGCAAATATTAATGTAATACAGGGGCTTTGGGTGGATTCCTGTATTCCCCGTGAGCTTCGTACCCAGGTGAGGTGCTGGGGAAGGGCGGGAGGATGAGGAAGGTCAGGGGTACTGCCTGCCAGTGAGGCTTTACGGTGCTTCCGGCTGGGCAGCATCATCTCTTGGTGGCTGAGCCTAAGGGCCATGGGGTGGCACAACCCTGGGCAGAGAACATCATTTCCCTGCAGCGCTGGAGGGAAAGCTAAAACCTAAATATATATATATGGTACCCAAGTGGCTTCCACGGCCACACAGGGGAAATCATGACCCTGCAGCCCCTCTTTTTTTTTTTCATCATCTTCTCCCCGTAGACTTGTGGCCAAGGCTGGGGTGGGGGATGTGGCATCCCAAAGAGCTGTCCCACCCTGCCCACCCAGCTCCGGGAGGGACGGGCCTGGCTCTGCTGCCGGCTCCTTTGATGCAAGTGGCTCCATGCATAATTTAAGCTCCGTGTTGCTCACACTGAGCAATCATCTCTGCTCTGGATAAGAGGGGATGGGGGGGGAGAACTTGCTATTTTTTTTTTTAGCCTTTTTTTCTGGTTGTTTTCTCTCCAAAGCATTTCTTAGATGCTGGGTGAGCCGATCTTCCCCCTGCTGCCCCAGGCACCCACCAGAGCGTGAGATCCAGGCGTTGTCCAGCACCCCAAATGTGACAGTAGAGGCTGCCCCGCCCCGTGGGTGACTATGGATAATGTCCTAGGACACTTCATGAGCCAAGCAGTGGGGAAGGAATTTATTTAATCCATCATTTGAGTCTAGTTGTGAATGGAGATGTTTTAACGTAAAGCTGAGGTGGGGATGTTAACCTCATACCTGGTGGTGTGGGCCATGAGGGCCCATACCTCATAGTGACACCTCCTGGACATGGATTTCAAAGAACACATTGGGTCCCACCTGGCTAGAGTGGCCTTGGGGACACAGATTTGCTGCCCCCTGAGGCCCAGGGATCACCGCACCCAAGGGCTGGTGCCGACGCTTCGGATTCTTCCTGGTTTGGTGGTGGTTTTTTTTTCTCTTCCCTTCTAAGAGCCTCAATGTTTTAATTATTTATTTGGAGCATGATTAATGTTTTGTCTGACGTTGTTCTGCCAGGGGAGCCCCGGTACATTTTGGTTTAGTGAGATCTAATTAAGAAGTCCCATCAAGCATGTCATCCGTTGTCTTACAAGTACCTCCAGGGCTCCTCCGGCATGGCTGCGTTTCGACAGGCTTGGCTGGACCCGACGGCTCTGGGTGGCCTTGGCTGCTCTTGGGGGGTGCTCCAGCCAAGCACCCTTTGTCCCAGGGTCAAGGCAAGACCCAGATTGCTGCTGCCGCCATGGTGTAGTAGTAGAGAAACACTTTTGGTCTCTATTTGCCCTTTCTGGCTGCATTTTGGGGGGATGCTCTCCTCCTGAGAGCGGGATGTGGCCAGGCTGAAGCCGCATGGTCCCCGTGAAAGGAATGAGGCATGGGGTGGTGACGATGTTCACCCATGGAGGTGATGTGACATGGGGCCACCACCGCATCGGTGCCTGGCACAGGTCTCCAAAGGGGCAGGAGGACTGGGGCACGCATGTGTGTGTGTGCCCGCTGCCACCCAGTGGTGGCAGAGCACCCACCCAGGTGACTTGCGGAAGATGAGGTAACATAATAAATAAATACACGTTTCCCGTTGGCATAGCAAGGGCTGCGTCCAGGTACTGGAGGAACCAGGTATCCAGGAGTGGTGGCCTCTGGGTTTTACTGGGCTGGAGGTGGTGGTGGAGCTGCCAGCTCAGGTCAGCGTGGCAGGCAGAGGCTCTCACCTTGATTCTGGTCTCCCACTGCCCTGGGGTCATTACATGGCCTGGGCAGCCTCACCTGGGACCCACGTCCAGCCCCAGGAGCCCGTCTGAGCTCAGCACGGTGTTATCGGTCCCTGTTTGAGCTGCTGCAAGGATGCTGCTCTCCAGCTGCATCCATTGACCATAAACTTATTCCTTCCTTGCCTTGGACCTGTCTCATCCTCAGAACCTTGCCTGATGCTCTGAGCTCCCTGTTGACGTTGTTTTCCCCCACATCCCCACTTGGTCTCTTGCTGAGGGGCGTTGGGGGAAGTGAAGGCTGCTGTCTGCTGCCAGGTATCTATCCCAGCTCCCCATCCCTCCCCTTCCCTTGTCCAGCAGGGCAGCAGGTTTTCTTCAGGTGTCCAGCCAAGGCCACCCCATCCTTGAGTTATCAGCCCCGAATGAGGCTGGAGCCCACTGCTGCATCCACGAGCACGGGGAACCTGCCCTGGCCAGGGAGCTTGGCTTAGCCATCTCTATCCTGTGGCTGCTGGAAGTGCTTAGCTTGGCAGAGCCCAGAGAGGAGCGTGAGCAGAAGAGTTGCTCTGCTCGGGGTTTGAGTGCCAAGTTGCATCAGGGTGAATCCTTAACCCAGTGCTGAGTCAGCCAGTGCCCTGATCCATGGCTCGGGGGTGCCCCTGAACCCGCTTTGCTCCTCTGACGGGCATGATCCCGGGGTGAAGGGATGCTGCGATAATGCCCCAGGGAGAAAGGGCTAGGTTGGTGCTCGGGACGGGCAGCTTTGGGGTGCAGCGATGGGGGTGGCTACGCTCTGCTTGGCGCAGGGCTCCTTGCCTCCTCCTCATGCAGCCGTTTCTTGTGAGGAGATAACAGCCCCCGGTGAGTTATCTGTCTCGGAGGCTGGAGATAAGCAGAGGCGGGAGGATGTGACCCCCGGCTCGCTGTGCCGCAGAGCGAAATCAAGCTGGAAAGATGCAGCTGAGCTGCAGCAGCCCATGGGGAGTGGAGCTTTTGTGGGGTGCTCCTTCTCACCCCGTAGAGTGAAGCACCCTGGCCAGAGAAATGAAGATGAGGAGGGAAAAGCCTTTACTGTCCTGTCACAGGACGCAAGAGGGATTTAACTCCCGAAGGGGAGAATGAAGGAGAGCTCCTCTCGCAGCTGTAGAGAAGCGTACAAAGCGCTGGGCCATCGCTTGCAGTAATTCAGCTGCAGAACGGTGAGGAATGAATAAGACGAGATGCTGCGCGTTAGCAGAGGCGGGAAGCACGGCCTCTTCCTCTGAAAACACAGCACTTGTCTGCCAGCCCCAGCGAGCGCCCAGCTCCACAGCCCTGAGCGGTGCAGGGAGGGGGCAGCGAAAAATCCAGAGATGCTGTTATCAGCTACAAGGGGGCTGGGTGTAGCCTGATCTGAGCCGGGGCTCTGCAAAATCAAGCCCAGCGCTGTGAGGGAAGAGGTTGCTGCAGTCCCCTGAGAGCAGATCGGAACAGATTTGAGCAAGAAAGCTGCATCTATGTCTTGGTTTTTTAGCTTTGCAGGGGTGGCTGCGACGAGCACAGCGACCTTCAGGTGCGGTTTGGGCTCCATCCCTTGTGGAACTGGCCTCCCCAAAGCCTGACCCTGCGACAGAGCTTTTCCTTAGGCTGGAGAATGTCTTGTTCTCCACTTTGATGGCTGCCTTTCACGTCAGCGAGCTCAGAAGTGAAGTCTCCAGGCGGATGGGGGCTATTTTCAGTCCTTGCCAAAGCGAGACGTCTTCTTCTAGGGGGAAACTTTCCAGCTGGGTTTTGTGAGCCGGAGGGATTGGGTGAGCTCGGTGGAGTTTCTTCAAAACACAAACCCCAGCAGAGCCTCTTGTAATTCAGGTCACCTCAAACAGGAGCCTTGGGGAGGGTCAGAGCTGGAGGATTCGAACACAAAGCTGAAATTCTGCTTTAAACTTCCTCAAAGCCTGGCTCTGGCCAGAGCAGCTGTGAGCATTCCTCCTGGCCAAACCCCAGCAGGGCGCGCGGCAGAGGTAGCCACCGTTCTGGGTCGCCGGCCAGTCTGTACCCTCGTTTTATTTGCTCATGGTTTCTTTATTGCTTCTTGGAGGAAACACGAGCCCTTTGCCCTTTCCTTTGCTGTCCCGGGCAACGCTCTGGTCGCTGCTTTGGGTATGCCCAAGGGGGACTGGGGGCGCAGGGTTGGGGATGGAGGGAAGGGACG
>NW_010394039.1:18378-20686 GCF_000710305.1 Buceros rhinoceros silvestris
TCTGGTCTCTGCTTGGGCTATGCCCAAGGGGTTCTGGGGGCGCAGGGTTGGGGCTGGAGGGCAGGGACGTTGGCGGAATGCTGGGGGGGTAGGAAGGCTCCTTGATTTGTTAATATTCGATGTCAGGAGAAAGACAAAGCTTTCTGCCAGTCCAGCTCTGGCTGCACCCCCCGCTGCCCTCCCCACGGCCGAGCTGAATCTTGTCCCTGCAAGAGCAAAGTCCATTAATCCAACATCATTAATAACTAGGTTGCTTGTGCAATTAATAACATCATTAATAACTTTGTCGCTGGTGTAACAAAGCCATTTTTCCTTGTTTGAATTGTTTCTCTGTATTTGTCATAATTATTATTCCCACCCTCTGGAATTTTACCCTGAAAAAGCCCGAAACCAGCAGCTTTTCCTGCTAAATAATAACAGCGAACCCCCCCGGGGTGTGCAGAAGAGCAGCAGGGACATCGCCCCCGTCTCTGTTTACCCCTGTTTTATGGAGTTTTTCCATCCCTGGGCCCAAAAGGTTAATTCAGTGCTTACCGCTGCTGTCACTTGGATTTATCGGAGAGCAGGAAGTAAAGCTGTCACGGCTGTAAATTCATTCTTAATAGAAACGTGGGGGGAAGAAGCTATTACCCTTGTCTGTACGGCCCTGGCTGCAGCAATTGGCGTTAAATCCCCACCCCCAAGGTGAGGAGCTTTGCCCTGAGCTGTGCAGGAGCCAGAGATTTGCGTTCCTCACACTCTGCCTCAGTTTCCCCTCCAGCTGCTTTTGCGGCTCGTTGCGGGGCTGCAGGCAAGGCCGTGTCCCCAAATCTGGATCAGCCGAAGCGCATCGCCTCGTGCAGCTCCAGCTGCTCTGAATTTTTGCCTTGTGCTCTTCCTGGCATCCTTCGGGAGGAGTTATTAAAGAACAAAGCTCCATCTATTAATCATGCTTTTACAATGGGGCCAGGCTGTAAAAAGCTCATAAAAATAAATAAGTAACCAGCTGTTGACATGCAGAGTAATGGAGGGAGCGGTGTTGTCCCATCCCACATCTCCCCGTGCCGGTGCTGGGGGAGCCTGGCTGTTCCCGTTTTGGGATGCAGGATGGAGACATCCCATACCTTGTGGTGAAAAACCAGGGGCTGATGCTCCCCTTGGGGTCCCAGCCCTGGGTGTAGGCAAAGAGGCGGAGGTAGACAATGCAGCAGCAGCAGCATCTTCCCACCATAGTCACCTTCGCGGGGCTCTTCCCCCTCCCAGCTCGGTCCAGGGCTGGGGTGTCCCAGTGGGGACCTCCCTGGATAGGAGGCACCGAACCCTCCCAGTTCCTGCACATTCTAGGAACATACGCTGATCCCCCCGAGTCGTGACATGTCCCTTGGCTTCTAAAAAGTAAAAAAAAAGTAATTAAACATAATTTTGATGAAAGGCGTTTCTCCTGCTACGATTCGGGTTGAATTCAGAGTGGGTTTGATCACCGCCACTTCCTCTGATGGGTGTTTTGCTTGAGCAGCTCTCACCCATGGTAGCGATGCTGGGTGGCAGCGAGGGTCCTGGCTCCAGGGTGACACACGTAAAAGGCTTAAATTGGAGCATCTCTGACCTGGATTGAAAATAAGGAGTCAAGGTGGTGGAGTTTTGCTGCCAGGCTTGGAAAAACCGCCATCGTGCTGGGGATGCTTGAGGGCTGCAAATGCATCTCTGCAGGAGAAAGAGCCGACGGGGAGGACACGGGGTGTTTGTCTGCAGGACCAGGTGCTGCACCGACCCCTTCGGACCCTGAAGGCTTCAGCAAAACCTGGAAGCTGAGAAAAATGCTGAGGGTGGATCTGGAGGTCCAGATTCTTTCAGTTTTTAGAGCAAATCCAGCTTTCCCCCCACCCCCAAACCAGAGCTGCGGCTTTTGAAACACAAAGCCAGGGAAGGTGGAGAAGTTTCCTGCATCATTTTAAGCCGGTCGCAAGACTTGGAGGTCACTAATATTTCCCCTGGACCTGGTATAAAGGATGGAAATCGGGCAGGGGGATGTCAGTTCCCCAACTCCGCTCCTTGGCGCCGCGGTGGTTTTGCTCTCTCAAGCACCTCCGTCTCTCTTGGCCACATGCTGGCTGGGCTGGGTGACGTTCCCAGTGACACTGGGTAAGACAAAGCAGATGACACCAACTCTTCTTAAGCCAAACAGGGTTAAAATAACCCAGGGAGGGACATTTCCCCCCCCTGGCCCAGCCGCCCCCCCCTCCAGCGTCCGGGTGTCCCCAGCCATGACCTCAGAGGTGCTGTCTCGCCCCTCCGTACAGGCTTCCCTCTCTTGGTACATATATACATG
>NW_010394040.1:0-1262 GCF_000710305.1 Buceros rhinoceros silvestris
CGGGTGTTCGTGCTTGCACCCGTCGGATGCCTGGGCAGGAAGAGGGCTCTTGGCGATGGCCGGCTCCACGCAGAACCCCTGCGGCGGCACGGGGAGCAGTGACCCGCCTGGTATTCTCCACCGCAGGCTCAGACTAGGAGAGCGGAGCTCGCTGCGTCCTCGGGCTTAAGCATATTTCTTGACCCAGATCGCTCTGCTTCACCTCTTTAAAAACAAACCGACAAACTGTACATGTATAAATAAAAAAATGCGTGTGATGCCTAGGAATATCTCATAAATTATCGGTGCCGTAGGCAGGGGAGTTTATTAACCCCTGTCAAGCTATTCACAGTGTAAAGGACATACTGACCTAGAATGATCTCTTCCTTCCAATCAGCATTTAAACTGTAACCGGAGGAGAGCCAGTATTTGTGCTTTGGGAAGGTTAACCCTTTGGGCTACCCTGGCAGATATTTACTCAATTCCAAGTCATATTCTTTTCTAATCAATCCTTATATTACTCCAGGAAGCTGCAAGCTGGAGACCACCCCTTCTGAAAACCAACACCCCTTAAATTCCTTAGAGCACACGTGTTCGTATGTATTTGTGTGTGTGCATGCCTAGTCCTTTTCCTTTCTCCCAGGCTATTTACCACGGCCAGTTGGACACCCTGCGCGAGCACAGCTGCTCTTATCTGGCATGGGGTAGCATATTAAAGGGAAGATTAAGATTATGGTTTCGCTTTATTTCTGCTCTCAAAGCTGGATATGCATAACCAGGACCTGTGCTTGCTTGTGTGAGTGCGGAGTAACGGTTGCACGCGGTGACGTTGGCAGGCGGTGTCTCCAGGCACTAGGTGAGGCACATCTGGAGTTCACAGCATCCTGCAGATAGCTGCTGGAATCCCAGGAGCGCCGGCCGGACTGGGAGTGGGGGGCTGGTATCCATGGTGAGGCTCCCTATCTCGCAGTAGCAGGTGTGTGTGTGTGCGGTGAGTTCTTGGAAAGGCCGGCCTCGGGAGGGGAAAGGGAAACCAGGAGAGAGGCAATTAGGCGCTACCCTGCACAACTGAGCCAGCTGATCAGGGACGGGGACGGGAAAGACGCTCCTCAGAGCAGGTGACATGTGCAGAGGTTTCATGCAGTCTGACAGCGGCCGTGCTGGCTCCCTTCTTTTTCTCCTTTCTCTTTCTCTTTCTTTTCCTTTTCTCTTTCTTGTCTCTCCTCCCCCCCCTTTCTCTCCCTCTGCATTAGCAGGAAGGGAAAGAAGCACGAGGGTGGAAA
>NW_010394040.1:1383-3202 GCF_000710305.1 Buceros rhinoceros silvestris
AAGAGGCACGAGGGTGGAAAATGGAGCCTCTGAAATAATTCCAGAAGGCTCAGTTTGACAGCGTCGGTGCTAGTTGTTCTCTATCTTGAAACAAGATCTATACTCGGATCAATAGAGATTTGTGTGGGGGGAGGAAGTGTTCCCTTTTATTTCTTTGTCAACTCAATGTGTCAGCGCTGCTAAAAACCACGTGCTCTGAAAGCTCCTAGTGTGAGACTGGCTCCTAAAACAAACCCTTTCCCTCTGCGCTGGGGACAGGTCATCTGTTTCCACGCACAGAGCTGGAGCGTGGCTGAACACAGACCTGTGCTGATGAAGAATTCACCTGTGGAAGCTCGGGGCCTCCTGAATCCTGCCTCAGCTTCCCCGCACCCTGCAGACCAACAGCAGCATGGTGCTGCCTTAAGCTCCCAGCAAAAATTGGGTGAATATGGCTCATAATCCAGGCTTAAGTGGATTGGGGTGAAGAGGCAATCCTCCTTCTGTTCGGTGTGTCACAGGGCTGCTGGGAGAGAAAAGCGATGCGTGATTGTGTGATCAGACCTCCCCTGCGCCCCGAGCCCTGCGTCGTACTGGCAAACACCACGGGGGGTGCTGAGCACTGGTCCTCTTGAGGCACTGGGCACCATCGAAGATCAAAACCTGAGGCAGGATCAGGCTGGGAAAGGCTTCTCTTAGCTAAACTTGGGATGTGAGTGACGTTCACCAGCAGCTTTCTCTTAGTTTTGCTGCTGTCTTCCAGGTGAGCTCTGTGTGCTGGGCTGGGCGTGAGCCTTCTTTTTGCAGGAGCAATGTGGAATTAGGAGAAGAACCTGCAATTCTCTCAGGCAGGGGAAATTAGAGCGAGAAAGCTATGACTCACTGGTGGGGCAAATTGAGCCTGCCAGCTGGGCTCCACTCAGCTGAAAAATATGCCCCCGTGGCTGCAGAGAAGCCAACCAGAACTAACCAGAGGGGTGCAAATCTTCCAGTCAAACTGCAAATTGGGAACAACAAAGCAAATCATTCAGGTAGAAGGCATGCAAAATGCAATTGGTTCTCTCGCGCTTTACCTTGAATGGATTAAATTTGGCACTCAGTGCCCAAAACCCACAAGTGCTTGAACGAGAGTAAGCTGGCATAAGGCTGGCTATAATTAGAAGTGATATCTGCTCAGAATTAAAGTGCCAAATGTGCCTTCAGGTGTACTCACTCTCCATCTTGCTTTTTAGCCCAGGCCTGACAGGTTTGGGATTCTTGCCACAGGAACTGTACCAAATGACTCACTCGCAGTGGTAGCTGTGTGCTGAGGACTGCGTCCTCCAGAATCAGTGGGCCTGGAGTTCAACATGATAGGCACAACCTCAGGAGACTGACATATGGTCACCTGGTTCAAGTAAGTGCCTTCAAACTTGAGAATTTGTCTGAATTTTTGTCTTCTTTCTTTTTGCCGTTTCTGCCGTCGTGTTTTCTCTTGACTGGTTCCTACCTTATTTCGTTTTTCTCTGTCCTCTTGTCCTTCCTCCTCCTTTAGTCTCAGTGTGCTTGGAATTAACAGCAGGTACCCCAAGCTGTCTGTTTCCTCTTGACTCCCCAGCAGCATCTGAGGTTTTACAGCCCCTCTGGAGGCTCGGCTGTAAAGACGGGAACGCTCGCCACTCATTTCCCTCCGGTTGCTCTCTTGGTTGCTGGCCTAATAAGAGACAGATCTGCAGAACCGCTCAGAGGCTGCAGAGGTGAATTTTGCTGAGCCCAGCTGCTGGGTCTGCTGGTGGAGTCCACAGCCCAGCAGCAGCGGCTGGGGACCCAACAGGGCGGGGGGGAGGGCCGGGGGGCGGGC
>NW_010394040.1:3253-23572 GCF_000710305.1 Buceros rhinoceros silvestris
CCCACAGCCCAGCAGCAGCGGCTGGGCACCCATCAGTGCGAGGGGAAGGGCGGGCGGTCGGGCTCACCGGCTGCAGCAGGTAGTAGAAGGGAGCACAGCACCTCCTGCCTCATGGAGAGGTTTGTTCTTCTTTTCCAGGAAAAGGGTGTGGGGCTGGTATTAGTTGGTTGCACCTTGATATTGCACCGTGCACCCAGAACAGGGATGTACGATAGTGTTCCTGGATAAGGTGCTATCACAGAAACTGGCCGAGGCGACACGCGCGCTGTCTGCGCTCCAAGCTGGCCAATGTGGTTTTAATGTATCTGGCAAACTGAAATGCAGTTTCTTGCATTTTGTAAGCCAAGGCACCTTTAACACCTGTTGGTCTTTTAGAAACCGCTTCACGGGTTTCCTAGCATCTTGTGCTGGGCGTGCCGGGAGCAGAAAGGGAGACCTGCTCTTCACACAATTGCCCTCAGATCAGATTGATAATATGTATTGAATGATGTTGCTTAAATCAATGCAAATTGATTGAGGGCCTCAGAGCATCTGGAAGATAACAGGAGAAGAGAGGCCAGTTCCCTGCAGGGGGATTCGCGGCCGTTTGTACAGCGCTGCGCAACTTCTGCCCAAAAGGCAGAACTCGCAGGTCGTTTGAGAGGATGACTGCTTTGGGTTGGAGTTGTGAGCGCGTGTAAGACAGGGAACGATGCTCCCCGAGCACTGTTAGCCCTCTTATTTCTCTTAGCTCCTGTAGCTGTTAATAAATGACGTTGACCATCGGATTATGGTCAGCAGGGAGTCTTAAAGAAAAAGAAACGGTTGTCTTAATGAGGAAATGGAGAGGGGAGAGAAGAAGGGAAGGATTTTAATGGAGAAAACAAACATCGTCAAGACGCGAGGCTGTTTATTTTGCAGGAGGACAGTGAGCAAAGCCAGGGAACCCGAAGAGGCAAGCTGCCCCCGCTGAATTTCCATGCGTCTCCTCCATCCTGATCCTAGTCAGAGGCAGCTCACAGAGCAGCCTGCGATAAAGCGTACAAGCAAATTGGACAGGGTGTCAGGCTGGCTATGAAATATGACAAATTAACAGCCGAGGCTGCTACTGCCCTGGTTACAGACACTTCATTTAGGAGTTATCACGTTACTGGATGCTTTCTGTAATTTGTGATGATACTGATTGTGATAAATTACAAGATTCAGGTAAAAATTTCAGCCCGTTCTTGAAGCAGCACATTAAGGGAGGAAACAGTTGTCAATACTGCGCCACTTAACTTCAGGCCCCAAATGAGAAAGGATCTCACAATAACAATAAAATTCTCAGTCACTGAGCAATGTAATTAAATTAAGCTAATTACGTTACAATTAGCAAATCTTTAATTTATTTTTAATGCACTGATTAAACATTATGTGGTAACCATAAAGCTTTCTGAGCGGTAATCTTGTTGGGTAAGCATTGACATCAACCTGGGGTCATCGCTTGATGCTGGAATATTTCCTGAAGTAATAAATAATTGCTTTTTATATCCAGCTTGAGGAGGTTTCCATACAAATGTATCGGGCATGTAATTTATTCACTTCCTTCCCCTTACTTTGATGGCTGATAATGGGAAAAATGAATGTTCCACATTCCAGTCCACTCTGTATCGTGGATTATTTGTGTTTGTAGGTTGGTTTGTTTTTTAAAGCTGGCAAGTATCTCAAAGGACCCAAAGAAGTCCTTACCGGGTGGTTCGCTAGTGGTTTGTCGGATGTTCCTCCTCATTTCTGTAGGTGAGGAAAGGCTGGGGAGTGTGGCTCTTTGCAAGCTCAACGTACCCAATGTACCTGCATCTCGCACCAGGCGGAAGAGGGAAATTGGGGATGTTAAATGTAACTGGAAGGAAATGGGGGACCCGAGCATAAAGCTCCTTGAAACTCACGTCCAGCTCCTGTCTGGTTTTAGAAGCACTTAGTGCAGGTCCTTCAGTCTTTGCTGTTAAAGTTCCAGAGGTGTCTAATGCCGTTGTGGAGCATGTCTAACCACTGCTTCTGCCTTGGCCAGGCCGTGCAGCAGGGTACATTTAAGTTGGATTAGAAGCCGTGAACCGTTTGTTCATCCACTTCTCTTGCTGCAGGGTCAGTCCACGGGGAGAGTGTGGATCCATCTGCTGCCCTCTGCCAGATCTGGTCTTCCTTTGACCATTAGGCCAAATGTTTCTTCTTTCTTACCGTATTTCGTCTTTCTTACCCATCAAATACAGAAATATTCCCTGGGAAGCGTGACTGCTTTGTGAAGAGAAGGGAAGGGTGGGCTTTTCGCCTCAAAGCCTTATCAACAGGGTGACGGAGAGCTCTCCGCACAGAGGAGCAAATCCCCTCTGGCAGGAAAGGGAACAGAGCACTTCCAGTGGGACCCTTCAACCGCTGGAGGCTGTGAGTTGGAGGGGGAGTAGGAATCGGTGCAGCCCCAAACCCCGCCTGTCCTCCCACACCGTTGCTCACAGGTTGATCCCTGGCTGTCCCCGGCTCCGTGCTGGGATGGAACCAGCTCACCCCTGGGGTGAAGACTGGGCTTTTTGCCCTGCGTCAGCTTCACTGATGTAAAGCACCTACCCAGCTCCTGGGCTGTGAGCTATTATCTCTGCAGGGCTCTCTGCTTCTCGGAGTAGATGTATCTGCTCCCCTGCCGTTAGCTCCGGGCTCTCTTCTGCAGAAGCACCAAGGCACGTACAGAGACATGTGTCGTAGCTCGGTTTTTTGGATCTGGTCCTTGCTGCTTAGGGAGCAGATGCCATTTATTCATGCACCTTGAGCTCTGCAGGTGGCTCAGGAGTGTGGGACCAGCCTCCACCTACGTTCAGTATCAGTGAGAGGCAGCCGTTGCCCGCAGACAAACTGCCGTGTCGATGCCACACTCAATACTTCGGAAGGAAATGGCTGAGCTGGAGGAGCTGAGAACAGAGTGTGCATAGAACTGTGAACGTTTGGGGCTTTGTTCGTCTTGAAAATTTTGGAAAATTGCTCTATCAGCACTGAATTATTATTAAAAAAGAAAAAAGAAGTGGGAAATGTGTTGGTTTCCATCTTACAGCAAACAGCAATGGCTGCGTATGGAGCGGCCTGCAGTCCGTGTTTTGTTTGTGTGGGACCTTGAGCAACTGCTGTGTTTATTTTTTCCCGATAATCTCTCTAATAGCACAGAAAAAGAAGGCACAGAATGTGCTTTTTTTTTTCCTTGAGAATTGAAATAATTCGTGTTTCTCTTCTGCGGACTGAATTTCCCAACCATAATACCGCACGTTGAGCGTATCTGGGAAGGATGCCGCCTTGTTCGATGAGCTGAATTGTGCACACAGTTGGAGACTCTGACAGTGCCAGCATCGGGGAGTGCAAGTTGCATGAAAAAGAGGCAGCATCATTCATGACACTAATGAACAGTCCTTCCTCGTCTATCAGAGAAATCTTTCCCAGGGATAACGATTCTCCCAGCATTTCCTTAGCCATAAAGGAAGAGATTGTGTTGGGTCTTTGGTCCTGTATGAAACTATCAGGAGGTTTCTTAGGCTGGGAACAGAAATCAATGTTTCTGTGATACTGTCCTGGCTAAATACTTAGGCTAGAGGAACAGATTTTGTTCTGACTGCACAGTGAATTTCTTGTTTTGCTTTGCTGCTACAAGATTGTGAAAACTGTGTGAAATTTAAGGGGACATATTTGGTTCTGAGCGAGTCTGCCAGCAAGTTCTCGTCGTGTATCGCCCCGCGATGTACCTGGTTCACTCGTATAATCCTACAGCTTTAACTAACTGTAACTTCATTGATTTCAGTGGAATCTCGAGAGTAAAAGGGGAAAATTGGTGTGACACAGCAGTGATTCAGCTTTAATGTATTTGCTCCTCCTTCTCCAGGTATTTATTATCCTTTAAGAGACATCCACTTCAAATCTTTCTTATTGCTTGAAGAAAAGTCTCCTAAGGTATGAACAAACCCAATGCACATAGCAGAAGGGTCTCTGGGGATGTAGTCTACAAAATGACAGTCAGACAAGATCTAAACTAGGGGCTTGGTCATAACAGCGATGAAGGAGATGATTCTTTCTTTAAACCATTGAATTGAAAGCGAAGTCTAGGTGCAGTTTTCTCAGGAAAGTATGATTTGCCTTGCAGGACTTCATTAGTATTGCTGAATAAATATGGCCCGTACCTACCTATTTATCAGCATAAATACAGAATGGAATTCACCTTGTCAGTGCAACCCTATGACCATAGTCAAAACCCCAACCCAGAACTCCAGCTATTTTATTTCTTCTGCTGTGCCCCTTAAATATTTTGCCCCTTGCTCGCTGCTCTTTGTAGGTATTTCTGTGCAAACCCGAGTAACACTGAACAGGCTTCTCCTTCATTCACTCTGTAGTGCTTGAATTTCCCGGTGCTCTGTGAGTGGCTCCAGTGCTCCGGTGTTAGATCCCAATCCGCATTCGTTTGTGGGTAACCGCACCGGTTTTAATGGCCTGTGTGTTTGTTCTATGACTTAAATGCGTGTGCAATTCCTCTTGGGGAAGGACACTCATACAGGTAGGTCTTGTGGATGGTGTTTGTGCTGGTGACGGTGACCATAGCAGTTCAGATTGTAGTTTAAAGCTTGTCGTTTGCTCAGAGGAAAAATCCGACCTTTTACCATTGACAGCATGTAGTTACCCATCACCCAGCTTTCTCCAGCTCCTCAACACGTGCTAGCTTCTTCAACAGAGATGGATTTAAATTTAAATTAAAAAGAGATCTATGTCATGACTAAATGGGTTGATATGGGTCATTTGAATAAGTATATTTTAGGACTGACTGATTAGTTTACAGGTTACTTTTCTTACAAGTAAATTTGTTACATACGGTGCTTCATCATCAGGCACCAGGCTGTTGTCACTGGAGGAAACCTCTTTAAAGGACAGGAGTAAAGCCCTCACACTGGTGAAGTATCTGTAATTCCTGGTCTCCCTCGCATGACTGACTTCTACAGGAGTGAAGCTCTTGTGATCCTTGCACTAGCAATAACCAGCTACAGCTACAGTAATTAAACGGTTTAAAGCTACCGTCCTCTATAGATCCACTTTGATCGCTTGCTTTCTTACTGTTCTTGTGCCTGGACTCCGGAAGTTAACGCTTTGGTAGGTGCTGGGAAAGCCAGCTTTCCCCAGTTCCTGCTGGAAACTGGACCCCCTTAGAAAATAAGCCATTTCTTGGCGCTGGTTTTGCGTTAATACAGTGACGATATTTACACTTTCAATCACCGCAAATTGCAAAGTGCGGCGCCAATTCAAGCAGAGATCCTATCTGGGGCTATTTTGTTGGCAAATTTTTATTAGTTCACTGGGTTTAACGGAATAGAGGGCAGCTTTGGGAAAAGCACGACGCTTCTTTCGGTGGGTACCAGGCGTTGGTAGACCCGCGGGTTGTTTCAAGCTGTGCCTTCGTTCCCTGAGCAGTAACGACAATTGCTTCCTCTGGAGGAATATTGACTTGTGACGGGCCACTCCTGTTGAAGGTGGCCCTCGGGGTTTTGTCTCTCAGATCTGTTCTGTAGGGAGCCAAACTGAAAATTATTGTTATGCCTGTAGAGCTCTGGCAGCTTTGCAGATCAGCTTTTGCATGTCTAGAGGAGGAATCAAGTGTTTGGTCTCCAAGATGTTTGTTTACAGAAGACACAACTCTTTTCTTTCTTTTTCACAGGAACGTGAAAGCTTAAAACCCACTTTTTTTCTCTTTGTCCCCAAACCCGGAGCTTTTCACCTGGGACACCCTTCTAGGTCAGAGCTCCTCCTCTGAGACCATATGACCTTTAAAGGTGGGCTTAAATTTTCTTTTCTTTTTTTTTTTAATGCAGCTGCTCTGCAATACAAATGAACCTCAAAGCTTTATCAGCCAGACAAAGAAGAGGTCTTTAACCCACACAGTCTCTGTGAGGGGGGTCATTTATGCTTAAATGACCCCTAATGGGCAAGTGATGAGTACTGTTCAGCACAACAATATTAATGGGCAGGCAGGAGCCCAGAGCAGGGGCTAGGATGGATGCCTGCCTGTTTCCCTACCTTACAAAGCAAAAAGGGGTGGGCAAACTTACCTACTCCTTTCCCAAAGGACAGCCAATAGCATCTGAGTACTTCAAAGGCAACGTTGCTTTTGTCAATTTATTTCAATGAAAGGAGAAGATTTCTAAATTCGCATTTCATTAGATAAGTTTAGATTTATTTGGATTGCATAGCCCAGCTGATGTGAAGGTGAGAAGTAGGAAATTTACTTTATTTCCAAGGATCTGATGTCCATTTCCATGGAAACAGAAATGGAAGCAGGAACCAAACACAAGCAGTCACAGCCCTGGTTAATTGCCCATGGCTGCTTTCTGTTTCCACCTCTGTAGTGCTGAACTCTATGTTTTCTACTGACCCCGGCACTATAAAACAGTGTGTGTGAGAGGGGACTGGCGAGGGGAGACCGGGCATGGGAAGGCGGAGAGGGGAAAGATCTGAGAGGCAGTGTGCAGGCTCTCCAGGCTGGCCAGGGAAGAAATCCCCTTTACGGTTTGTTTTCCTTGACTGGGAAAAATCAAGGCATAACATCAGCAAAAGTAATTTTGATTGAGTTATTGCTATGAACCTAGTGATATAACAACTCTTAATGATGATCAGTGTAAATCTGGAATTGCTCCATGGTAGCCAATGGCAGTGGCTCAGGTATTAAAAACAGACTCTGGCCTTTAACAAGAAATGCAAAAAAAATTAACAGAAAGTGTGTTTCTGTGGTCGCTGGGGCGGTCACAAAAGGGATATAAGAACTCGGGATGTCTTGATTTGACAAGCTCTGATAGTTCTACCATGCAACAGAGGTCTGGAGGCAGGCCACCATTCTCAACGATAAAATAAAAATCGAGTATGGGAAAGGAACCACAGGCAGATCTACTTCCAGGCTGCGAAACGGTTGTATCTGCTCATTAAGTAATTGAGCACCTCTGTGCTCTCAGATTGGCCTAAAACCAGGAGCAGAAAATAACATGAAAAACAATACTCCCTGTTCTTGTCGTTTCCAAAACCAAATCCCCCAACAGGAAGCAACGATCCCCAGAGGTTCCACTTCATGGAAACCAAACCAGAGCTCAGGCTTTGAGGTTTACCCATCTCTTGTGATCACGCTGGCGTCTGCCAGCAACAGATTTCTTGCTGATACAGGCCAGGTCATTCTAACTTAACTAAGCTATAAACTAGCAAGAGGCTGCTGCTGGAAGAGTTGTGTGCGGGGGGAAAAAAAGAGGGTTTGGGGTTGTGCTCTCAAATATTTTGTGAGCAAAACGCTGAAAATAATCCAGCATTGCCTTTTGAGATGGAAAATAAAGATGGGGAAAACGGTGTGTGGGGGGGCGGCGGGGAGAGTCTGTGTTATAAGGTGGATGCTCATAAGCTTTGAGACAAGCAAGCAGCTTCCTCCCCTGGGTCTCGTGTCCCACTGCTGTTCAGGGACGGTCAGCGAACGCTTGGTGCCTGCCACATGAGCGCTCCTCGTGCTGCTTTCCCTTTCCCCAATGCCCTTCGAGTAGACACTACCTTCCTTTGCACGTTAAACTTCGATCCGCTCCTAGCAGAAGCTGACGATGGGGTTGTCCATCAAGATATTGTTACAAGCACTGTTCCATCAGGACACACCGCAGCATTGAAACTTGCATTTTCTTCCTCAGATAAATCTTCCCTTCCCTTTAAATACTGCCTGGGGTATCCTGGAAAGGGAGTGGTGATTTTAAGCTGGGCAGTTTGGAAGAGCTTTCCTGATTGTCTAATTTTATACCGTGTGATAGATTGAGCGGGAATTGTTTCAGGTGCACGGAGTCAAAAGATCAGGTGTAAGTGGTGAGGGACGCCTGACTGCAGCTGGAGTGTGGACAGGCCAGATGGCTGTGGAGGAAGGAGGTGGAAACCCGGGGAATTCTAATGAAGAGAAGTTCTGGGATGCAGAGAAGCCAAGGTTTCTGGGAGATTTAGCAATCAGCCTCCGTGCAGCTAGTGCCGGACATTCTCACACGTAGAACCGCGGTTTATGGCATGGCATAGCCTCACAGCCGGTGCACATGGGTGAAATTAAAGTGGGAGCAAAACAGGTCAGCTCAAAGGAGCGCACGTATTTTGAAATCGCACTGAGTAAAGTCTGCCTAAGGCAGAGTGAAGGACACTGCTTTAAATGATTTCCAAAATGGTCAGCTGAAGATCATACGTTAGCTCTGGCTAAATGTCCGTGTTCAGAGAAGAAAAGCATACAGAAGCTGTAGATCTCAGTGAGCCAGAAACCTCGGTCTCCGTTTTCCCACGCCTCCTGTTCCTGTGCTGCCTTGGTGATGTTTCACCATCCTTTTGCACAGATGTACAAGATTCTCCGTGGCGTAAGATACGGGAAAGGCAGGCTCGGTGTGTAACCAGCTTTGTTCCGTGCTGTACCTCGCAGGGGCAGTATCAGTGGCCTGTGCTTTCCTGTAGATTTTGATTGCCCGTGTACCACCGGTGACCCTAAGCAGGGTGAGGTGAAGATGGGTCTGACCAGTTAGGGCAGCCACGTTCCCAGCTAGGCTGAGATGCAGATAGGGTTGTGCTCCATGCAGCACATGCCCCCTGCATCTGACACCGTCAGATACGTCCAACCCTATTTTGTCTTCGGCTTTGCTCAACAGGCATGTTCAGAGATCAGCAGTCCAAAGCAAAGGCCTGGCATGCCTTCAGTGGCGTCAGATGTCTGTTGCCCTTCAAGTGTCAAGCACCACGGTTGTCGCTTTGGGGTTGTATCACACCTAGGGAAGTCTGGGTGTGACCATGCCAATGCATGGTCCTTCCTCAGGTTCAAAGACCATGTCGTGTGGTTATCACAGGTAAGAGTCAGCGTAGTCACACTCGCCACCTCACTCATGTTGATAAATAAACAATTCTTCGATTTTTTTTTTTTATTAAAAAAAAAGTAAAAGGATGACAACAAAACAGTAGAGCTTTCTGTGGGAAACTGCCTGGAGCATCCGGTATCTAACAAGGGAAGCACAGCAAGGTGTGTAATCTGATAGAGGTTTCGAGGAATAAGAGTGACATGCAAAAAAACCCAAAAAAATGTGTGGAGGTTGCAAAGTCTAAACCCTGGATTTCCTGTGAGTGGGGAGGTACAACCTAAAGACTTACTTGACTTCGTACATACTCATCGAATATTAGAGTCCTAAAATACCTTCTCTTTCAGTGGCCGAGCAGTTAAGATGATATTGAACTCTAGAGTGTAGTACTCGAGCGGGTAGTAAAGAGGCCGTATCGAATGAGCCTGGTTTTTCATTTTTTCACAGGAGCTGCTTCTGCTTTGTTCTGTCATATAAAAGGACAGGAAGACTTCCAGAGCAGGAGAGCTCCCAAAACAGGAGAGTGACTTGATTTCAAAGTGAAGAGCAGGTAACTGGCAGTACAGGAGCCTGCAGGTTAATTGGGTATCCTGACCCAGACAAAACTCAAAAGGGAGAGCAGTTCAGTTCGTTCATTTGGTACATGAAAAAACGCTGTTTGTGTTGCACAGAGTTCAGTTTAATCAGCCCTGTGAGCTACTGTGGTATCATGAGGTGCATCACCCCTTCCCAGGAAGGGGGAGAACTGTAGAGGAGACCCATGAGAATTAAAAGATGGTAACTTAAAAAAAAAAGTGAAGTTAGTGATTTTTGAAAGGTGCCAGATTAGCAGCACAGGAAATGGCCTCCTTTATTTAATCATACCTAAGTGCTTTGAGAGAGATTCTTATTCCTTTTATCTTGATGAGTAGCACATCTCCTCGATGGGCACAGCATCTGCTGGGGCAGCTGTGCAGGAGAGATAGGGGTCAAGCCTCAGCTAAACCCAGCCTGGCCTGTCAGCAGCAGGAAGCGGATAAGCGCGGCGTTGTTCCTCTGCCACCGCTTCCCCTTATCTGTGCATCTCCAGGTCAGCCTCGTTAAAACACTGCAAAGGAAAAAGGTGTTTTAAGAGGGGTGCTCTAGCAGATTTGTCCCTGAAGAGCTAGAATAAACTTAGTGCTACCTAAACACTTCGAGGTGAGTGCTGATGGCCCTCCTTTGGACTAGGCGTTTTCAGAGGACTCTGAACAGCGGGTATGTGGGATGCCACAGGCACAGCCTGTGCTGTCCCCTATCCACCTGCCACCTCTGTAAGAGCCTGCAGGCAGAGCCCTTCACTTCGGGCAGGCTTCTGGTGGAGTTAGGTGGTACTGGCTCACTCTGAGCAGAGCTTCATCCTATACCAAATATCCCTGTTAATTCACAGCAAACGGCTCAGAAGTGGTGTCAGAGTGATGTCTGGCCACTGTGATTCCTAAATTAAGGATGAAGGCACCCAAGAAATTAAGACTGAGACAGGTGTAAGACAGCTATGAATTAGCTGCCCTGTTTAGTCCCTTGGAGCTGAATTTAGGGACAGTGTGCATTTCTTGGCTTCTCCAAAGTGAAGAGGTCTTCCATTAATGGAGTGTTTTGTTTCGGGTTTTTTTTTCCCAGAAGAGAGTGAATGTGAGAGGAGGGGAGTGATAGTGGAGAATTATAAGAGAGCTGGAGTCCTAAGCATGCTTTACAATGTCAGGTACGTAGGAACAGATTTTTATGTAGAGGAAAATGTGATGTCAGTCTTTATCTTCCAGGAGTGGTTTATGGTTCTTACCTACATGTTTTCTTCAAAGGATCTTGCTGGCAGGTGTTCTTTTGGCAAAAGCTGCTCTGAATATGGAAATACACCGATGCGCTCCTTTCTCCCTTTCCACCTTGCCTTGTAGGTCCCCTTGTAAACTGCCTCCAGCCACCTGGAGCGGGTCAGAGCTTGTTGCCTCTCACCTCTCCTCCCCCAGGAAGCCTGAGGAGCAGTTGTAAGTGTGCTGTTGCTTTTCAGGTCTGTATGAGAGTGGATCTCATTAAGGTGCCTGTACCCAAGTGTGGATTTTTCACGAGAGCAGCAGCTCTGGCTGTGCACTTCTCTGTGTAGTTGAGACTGAAAATAGGGTAGATGTGTTTGTGGCTCTTGCTTGGTTTCCTCACCGTCTATGGCTAGCTGTGATGTGGAAACCAAAACTAGAGATTGTCCCATCGGCTGTTTGTACTGAGCTTCAGATTTGCCAAGGGGCAAGAAAAAAAGAAAGCGGAGGGTAGACTGAGGGCAGTCTGTTAGATCAAATGGGATCAAACAACTGTCTGAAAAAGTCCTGCTTCTTGGTTCTCTCAAACAAGAATATCTTTATAAAATGCCCAGCTGTGGCAGGTACCCACCTAAGAACACGTGGCGTTCAGGTCATGTAAATATGCACATCTCTATGCATCCCATTAGTTGTTGCTAATTCTTTCTCAGCCTATGGGGCTGATGACTAACTCCAGATCAGTAAAATCTTCCCTGTTGGCAGATTTCCTTTATTACAAGTGTTTCTATTCCTGTGGGTATCAAAATTACTCCAACGCCCCATAATTAGATCTCATGTCAGCCTAATACATGTGAATTTGCCTTGTGGATTTAGTCTGCAACCTCATTAGCTCTGAGTGAAGTCGCTCTATTCTCAGAGAAGACATTGGACAGACAGGAAACTCTTGGTGCCACATCTTATTGCAGAACTGGCTCGGTGGCTGGTGGTATAAAAATACACGGGAAAGCTGCTTCTTGATAAGGACCTTAGTCATAGCTGCATCACCGGCACATTGGGAGCTGATTTTTTTTAATGCCTTTGTAGTCAGGGAACTTTGGCCCAGGGACTATGCTATGAAATTACATACACATTTCCTGGAGATGGGAGATAGAAAAGTGGCCTGAACAGCATTCTGATCTCAAACCTCAGCAGGATGATTCTTCACAGAGTCATGATGGATGTGTATGAAGAAAGATTGTCTCCACTGAAGGCTTCATACCCAGACCTGAATGACATCCATCTGGGGAATCCAAATGGTCCTTCATCTCCAGGATCCCTCCCCCCAAAAAGCAGCAGCTTCCTGAGGAAGAAGTCCGTTAGTAGTGAATACCTACTTTGGATATGGAGGCAACAGTGGGAAGACTCCAGAACCATTTGCTTGCCTCCAAGAGTAAGAGCTTCTGCTCCAAGGAGGCCCAGGTCCAGGATTGTTATTGGATTGCTTTTCTCCTGCTGAGCCCTGTATTATGCCTTTCCAGTAGCTGACCTGATTCCCAGGGTAACCTGAAAGATCAAAAAGAGACAAAGACGTGATCATTCTCCAGCTCTGTACTGGCCAAGAGTTTTGGCTGACTGACCCCATACAGATGGTTATCAGCCGCTGATCCAACTCCTGGACTGCCTGGACCTGATCTCACCGCCCCACAGCCAGACACTCTGTCCAGAGCCAGAGTCACTGCACCTGACGATGCTGCTGTTGCTTGGCCGATTAGCACTGAGACACGGATCCCTACATCTGTAGGGATCCTGACACAGTGCAGAAAAACACAGGAGGAAATGTATTTGTCCAAGGGGAGAAAGTTTTCTTTATAGTCAGTCCAAAAGTGACTGCTCTGACCTTGCTAGCAAAGGCATTTCGCTGTGTTGAAAACAAGCTGTCTTTGTTCATCCTGGTTTGAACTGATTTGCACATGCCACCTGCTCATTTAATTACTCTTGGTCTTTTCTGTGAGCTCTTGCCCAGTGGCCAGAGACAAAACTTTGGCATTGCATCCGGAATTAACGATCCCAAGACTCCTAAAATAGCCCTTGGAATATTTTTTAATCTCACTTGTGTATTACCTCGTTTCGAAGTCCGTCTTTCAAGCAGCTATCACCTAAACCACAAGGCAGACCTCAACTCTCTCTTCTACGCTCTTTCTCTAATCTCTACCGTGTAAACTATTCCTGAAGCCAGGTTTGACTCCAGAAGTAAAGACCCTGTTAAAAAAATCAACAGCATCCCGCTGGTGTCTGCTGACCAGTGACGTTCTTTCTTCCCAGACTAACTCACCTTTCCTTGTCTACTTTAGAAATGAACCTAAACCCAAGGTTTGGCCAGAAAACCATTGCATACCACTCCCAAACATAACCTTTATGACTCCAGTCCACGTTCTTTGTCCAAAGCTGAAGCAGAATCTAGTGATTTTGGTGTTCTCTCCAAGATGTCAGTGACTCCTCTGTTACTCGGGTGTTGTGGTAAAGGTGGTGCACCTTCAGGAGCTTCCTCAGACGGTGTCTGATTTCTGCAGTTGCTATGCTGGGAGTTTGAGAATCACACAAGCAGTTGTTGAGAATATTATTTCTTTATTTTTACCCAGCTATATTTAAAGAAATCTGGGTCTCATGCTGGAATAGAAACCACCTGAGTTGTAAAGTACTTAGGGACTGCGAATCAGCTCAGCCTCTGTTTGCGCTTTTGCTGCTTCAATTCCTGTGGAGCCACACGAGAACCAAACCAGCCGAAGCTTTTGGCCCTCACTATCTTCAGAGTGACACTCGGTTCTTACGCTCCAGTTTCACAGGCAAAGATCATTTTAATTCCTTCACTTCGGTTCATCTTTGCAGCTTTCTTGCTCTTTAACCTGCAAAGTTTGGCTTAGTGCATTGAGAATGATGTCACCGAACAGGAGCCTGAGCTCCAGCCTATCCTTTTGTAAAAACGGTTTCTGCTTCGGTGTAGTTTACGGCAGCTGCTGTGTAGCGAGTCTGGTTCCCCAGCTATGCTCCGTCAGCTGCTAGTAAGGGTGGATTTCATGAAGGGGTTGTTTTCCTTTCTGGCGGTGGGACTTACTTTGCCGGGTATAAATGAAGTCCTTCTCTTCACCAACAGCATTTCCATGGAATTGTTTTCCTGACAGATGCTAAATATTGGAATGGGTGAAGTTTGGAAATTATAGTGGTGAATCCTTTAACTTATTGTGAACGAGCCGTTACTCAGCTGGTATAGTTTGGCACTCTGGAGCAGAAGGAGCAGTCAGTTAAGATTGGCCTCATAGCAGTGTTTACACCAGCCCGTGATAGAGCCGCCTGTACCCCTGCCGTAAAACCTCCCCAGACCCGCACTTCCAAACTGGGAACTGCACCGCCTCCGCCGAGCTGAGCTGGGCTGTGAGCTGAGCTCCAGTCCTTGAATAAAGGTGGCAGAGTCCCACAAAGAGGGAGACGAGGAGGCGGCGGCGGCCGGGGTGATGTTATTGACCGTTATGATGCGTAAGTGCCAGAATACCAAAGAGCTTGTTACAGCGCAGCAAATCCCCTCTGCTAGCAACTCCGTTTGCGCTCCAGCACTGTCCCGTGGCAGGGCCTATAAAGCAGATTGCTAACAAAAAGGTTATTCAGACGGTTTCTTTCAATAAACCCAAAGGTAACAAGTATCCACTGAGCAGATGTCATGAGACTGAGCTGCGCTCTGGAAAACTGCCGAGATATTTGAAAATAACGCTTTCTTATTAACCAAAGTACAATACTAAAAGTCCTTTAAAATAAAACTTTCCAGATGCCACCTGCATCTGAGATGCTAATAGGATGAATGCCAGTAAACCCACTAATACTGGAAATGCTCTTAAGGAACAGCTACAAGTGATTGTACGGGCACAAACAAATCAAAAACTAATTTATGTATTCCTGCAGCTGCATCTCCAGCCAAAGCACAGGCAGGAGTCAGGACCAATTCACAGCTGCCTAATGTTGCCTCGTTCTTTGCAGATTTCTGGCATTTAAGTGTAATTAAGATTTATTGTTTGCTAACTCGCAGGTCAGGACGAGCACTGCAATATGGATAACTTTTTGTCGGCTGGTAAAATGCCTGTTAGGAGGAATCATCAAACCTTCCAAGCAGAACATGACAGAAATAAATAACAGAGTTCTCCTCATTTCATCTGACTGTTGTGATCCCAGCAGGAGCAGGACGGGCTGTGTGTAACAGCACCGGGGAGTGGGTTGCGGAAACCCACTGCATGTGGTGGTGTAGAGGGGGCTGAGGGCATGGTAATGGCGTAGGGTATGGTAAAGCTGGTTGGTCTCACTCCAAGACGGATTTACCTACCACCATTAGTGCCTGAGGCCTTATAGAGGGATGCAGGAGACACCACAGGGCTCCCTCCCCCTCTGCTAGTGTGACCAGGTAAGTAGGGGAAGGGATCCACCACAGCTTGACATCCTAGGAAGGAGGAGAGAAAGAGACCAGCTGCTACTACTACAGCTTGGCTGCAGAGATGGTGAGGTGAGGCAGAAGGATGTGGGTTAGCCCACCACTGCCCTGTGGCTTGTATCGTCGTCAGGTTTAGTTCGTTCATTGCTGCTAAGTTGGCAAAACTATACACTAGCTGATGGCCGGATGGGAAACGTGCTCGGGGCCAGAATCGGCATCAGGGAGGGTGACTCCCTTTGGGATGTGTGTGGGACTTCAGTACAGATTGCATGAATTTGAAGCTCAAATTGTGGCTGTTGAAGGAGAGCCATCCAACATGCAAAATCAGGTTCTTCGAACAATATTTTATGTTTCCGTGTTCCTTACAGCTGTGAATTTCCAAGAATTTAAACTTTCTGATGCACTGCAGTTACATGTATGTGAGTGTCACTGCTTGTCAGAGGAGTAAGTAGAAGCACAGGAGATACTGGATTCGATTCCTTTTTTACTTCAGCATTTGTTGTCACCTGTGCAAAGAGCAGACAAATGTTATCACCTGGGGTTTCCAGACTGCCTAGCAGCTGGGCTGGGAGATGTAATGAGGGAGGTTTGATGCAAGGAATGAAGGTGGTTTGTCTCGGGTATCGCAGGAACAGGGGAGTAAAGCTTTCCTTTGCGCCTGCTGCCGAGCCTGATTGCCAGGGCTAGGGCTGCTTCGAATCTTTTGTAGTCATTTACATCCCTGCCAAGAAACCTCTACCAAATCAGGGCATCTACACCTCCACCCTCCTCCTCCTCCTCGTTCCTTCTTTCACCTCAAAGCAAATCGCCAAGGCGGGATGCAGCGCAGGGGTGAGGAAAGCTGTACAGATCCACTCCATTTCGCCGGCAGTGCCAGCAGTGTAAACAGAACTGGCTGTCACACATCCTGGCACCAAAGGATGGGGCAGGATCATATCCGCACGTAATCGCTTTCAGTGACTTCAGCAAACAACGAAGGGCTGACTCATACCAGGAGCCTCTCCTACAGTTCATTTACCATGTGTGAGCAAGTTCTGAGACACGCTGGGCAGGCGAGAATACACAGCAGATGTTTTGATCGATGGAAGAACATTTTTTCCCAATATTTTTTCAAAGATTCTTTTTTCTCAACTTTGTAATGTGACTCCGAAGATGGTCATGTTGTATTTTTAAATACACCCTCTCTGTGTGTTTTTTAAGACCTTTGTTGAAGGGGGACGGAGAGTTGCATATTTTTTAACTCCAAAACCCAGATGTTCTCTAACAGAGAAAAATAGAATAACATATATTAATAGCTTGGAAAACAATGGCAATATTTAATTAACCTTTAGAAATGGCTAATCTGTGAATCTGCACGTGTCAGCTCATCTTTAGAACAGAGTGACTGTGTGTGCCTTTGCCAAAATCAACATGCTTGTTCGGTGGATTTCTTTCACTGGGGATTCACATGAAGAACAAAAAAAAAGGGCGGGGGGGGGGCGGAAAGAAAGAGAAAATAATTTTTTTTAGTTGTTTGACTTGAAGCATTCATGTGATCCAGATGACCTCGTCAGGCTGGATGTAGCCTGGTGTGCCGCAGATCCAAGATCTGCATGTTCAAGGCTTGGCTCTTAGCCCTTAGCCGTTGGACCAGACAGTCTGCAGGTCTTGGGGGACCATTAAAAGCTTCAGTTTAGCAATGGGGCTGTTACCTCTTCTTTGCTGATTTTTCTTTTTTTTTCCCTCTCTATCCCTTTAGCTTGGCTGCCATCAGCACTTATCTTCAGCAGCCCCTCTCTCTACCTGCCAAATCCTCTCTTTTTTGAATCCTTTAAGTAGACATACAGTCTGTGGGAGGGGAAAAGGGTCTGTAAACATTTGGCTCCCCCCGTTTCCTCATCTAATAGGAATCCCCCGCTAAACTGGGATGGGCTGTATCCCTCCTCCAGCTGGCTCCCAGGGCTGCAAGGTGCAGGCAGATCGCAGCGTTTCTCAGCATGCAGGAGAGGTATCTGAAGCAGAAGGCTTGTGGTGCACGCGGGAGGAGTGGCAAGTACACCAGAAGGTGAAGAGATGGCTGGAAGCAACACTAATGCCCCTCCATCTGGAAAGATGAGTGCTGTTTAGTACGTCTGGAAAGCATTATTTCTGCAAATAGCTCAACCTCTTTCAGCTTAGAGGCAGGGATCCCAGGCTGCTGCCAAGCGGAGATCTCCCTGATGGCAGTGTGGTAGGGGAGATGGTGAACAAGTGTACTAATGGCATAAAGCAGGAGAAAACAGCATCCAGTGCAGCAGCTTAAGGTACATCAGGCATCTGCCCTTCTCCCAGAAGGCCGCCTGCGACTTCAGACTGCATTAAGACACACTTGTGCTTTATAGCACCGGATCAACCCATATGATAAAAGTTTAATTGGGTGGGTGTGAAGGGGACTTTAGAAGTCGCTCAGCTGATTGTTCCCGGTGGTTTAGCTTCGCAAAGGAGATGTGGGAAAGGATCAGCCCCAATCTACTAGTGGCCCTGAATTTTTGTTTGAATCGCTGCCCTGCAAAGATGTAGCTAAAATGCCGATAGATGGAATTTTGTGTTGTTTCAGAACAAATGCCTGACCCAGGCTTGTTCAAAACCTTGATTCAAATTGAGAGACCAGAGGGGACCGCCCAGCAAACCCCATCAGGCCTGTGGCTTTGTAGAAGAATCAAAATCTGTATGTAAGGCTTTACTCTAAATATTTTTTTAATTGATAGAGATGTAGGTGCAAGTTCCAATAAAATACCTGCTTAGCTTTTAACTGTATTAAGCCAACAGTCTAAAATTCTGTCAGAAATGCGCTCCCCACGTGAATCTGAAGCAGGACCTTTTCCAAACTCCTCCTCATCAGTGGACAGCCTGTTTCCTAATGATATATATTCATGATCAATGTGGGATGCTGTGCGTGGTAATGAACAAGTTGTAATGCAGCTGATGTGTGAGGGTCTTGTGTGTATTCTCATGGGTCACTCTTGACCAGCCATCCGATACGTGCCAAGTTTGGATGAGACACATGGTGTGCAAAGCTCAGGAAGGATTTCTGGAAAACGTTGCTTTGGTTTATCTACAGCAGATTTGCACCTTGTAAAATGTTGTTTGGGTGTTTTTCTTTCCCTGTGAAATTCAATAAATGTTCTCACTTGAAAATTTAAGTTCAAAACGTATTTTAAAACTCCCTTGGATTGGTCTCCAGCCCCTCAGATGCAGTTTTGGAAAGGCAGGCTGTTCTCGGACTTGGAAGTGAAGGCACAACCCCCCCTTTCTAAGCAGTTCCAGGAGAATTTTGTCGCAGTCGCGATGGCGTTATACATCTTTTCATAGATTTGTGTCTGTTTGCCTCAAAAGTTTCTTTATGGTGTTTCTTTCCACATCCATACTGAATGTCTGCCTGTTTTTAAATATTGGTTGAATTTTCAGCGGCTTGAAGGACTCCCCATAGCTTACATGCTTAAGTGTATGGAAGACTTCGTAGGTCAGGGCTGGTACCCGTTTCCTTTATAGAGGCTCCAAAATGAGTTCAGAAATGGGCTGTGGCGATTTCAGGTAACATCTATGCAAACTTGTGTGTTGATATTCTAAGTTTTGATGCAGGAAATCACAATGCAAGGACTGACTTTATAACAACAGCAACAAAACCTTAACCAGCTCGTTTCCCTTACTTTTAAAAAAGGACTTGACTTTTTCTTTTGACATTCCCTAGGCGTTTTCCACAGTTTTCACCAAGATTGTTTCAAAACTATTTGCTTCTCATTTTTTTTCTTAGTGAAGGAGTAAATATTTCCTAAGGATTTGGGGTTTTTTTCCTCTTCTTTTTTTCTCTCTCTTTTTTTTCTTCCTTTCACTGTACAAAGCAACGAGTCTGTGAGCATTCTGGTAAAATACGATAGAAGATTTCCACTAATAGTGAAAAATGACTGATGCGTTTTGTGAAGAATTGTTTTTGGATAGAAAAGGGTTCTTTTCAAGTGAAAAGGCATGTCGTGCAAAAAATTCAATTAGTTCTAGTTTCAAGATCCCTATGGGCCATATCCTGAATAGTTATTGAGACAAAGCTCCCATTGAAGTCACTGGGCATACTTCCTGATTAAAGCCTTCAGGACTCCGTCAACTGGGAGTTTTGCCTGAGTAAGCACTTCAGGATTTGAGTGTAAACACAGCCATTGGGGAATAAATGGGTTAATACAGCAGCCAAACACATCCTCTGTGTTTGTGGGTTCTGCTTTACATGAGGGATGTGGATCCCTCTTCCTCCGGGTGAGGATGGCAGACATTTTATTGTCCACAGCCTGCCGTGCTGGTGTCCTTCGCGTCACCAAAGCAGTGTTGTCTGGGCTTTTCCCCGTTTCCCTGCACCTCTCTCCTCTGAGAGCGGACCCTCCATGGCAACGTAAAGGCCAAACCACTTTTTTTAAACCCGGTACCCAGGGAGGAATCCCCCTGCCCCCTCCCAGCCAAGCCCGTTCCCCCATCCAGGCTGAGTTAGTCATGTCTGACTTCTCCTATTCACATTATGGCTACCCTTGTTGCTTTTTGGGTTTTGTTTTGCTTCCTTACTGTTGTTGTTTTTCAGCCAAAGCTGTCATTTATCATGAGAACAAGAGCAGCCATGTGTTGATTTTTCTGGATTCCTTTTGGACAGTGTCCCAGTGCTAATGAAGGCCCTTCCAAAGTGCTAAAGAGCTGGTGCCAAAATCAGTTACAGTGAAAACAATAGGGGAGTGGTGCACAGACAGCACATCCAGTGTGTGTGTGCGTGCATGCGTGTGCGAGCGGAGGGAGAGCACTCCCAATTGTGATTTCGGTCCCCCCTCCCTCCAGGACAATAAATTCGGCTGAACTAAGGGGCTCGAATTCACGTTTGCTCGGAGTCCGAGGCATGTTGGGAATAAAAGCCAGTGGAAAAAATACATGGTGGCTGTTCACACATTATGTCCTGGCTGGTCTAGATAATAACACAAAAATCAATGTTGTGTGTAAGCTGTGACGACGATGGTGAAGCTTCTGCGAGAGTTAGAGGACCTTGAAATTCAGGGCTTTGATCCTGCTCGGGGGCTGTTTATCTAAAAACTTTTTTTTTTTAAAGCGCTCCTGAAAACGCTGATTGTTTTTTTAAATACCTTTCTTAAAAACTGCACTATTCTGTTACTGTTAGCTGCTACCTTTACAAGCCTTACAAAACGGAGCAGCAGCGGTTGCGGGATGCGCCGCTGAGCTGCAGGACGCTGATGGC
>NW_010394041.1:0-2126 GCF_000710305.1 Buceros rhinoceros silvestris
TTCGCCTGGCTTTCCTCATGCACGGTTTCTCTTCTTTTCACCCACTTTCTTCGGCTCTTCGTGTAACTGCTGCTTTCTCCCCTCCGCAGGGGTTTCGAGTCATTCTGGCTTTAGTGTTTTAGTATGTTTGCTGCCTTCTGGTGTGCTCTGTGACCTGATAGTTTCACTGCAGAGCTGTCCCAGCGCTCGCTGTCCGATGAGACCCCAAAACACTGTGCACAGCAATCACTCCGCTGCGCCCCGCGGTATGACCTTACACCAAACCCCTTCCATTTCTAAGGCAGCACCTTAGATCACGTTGCTTGATCACGTATGGCCACATTGCACAGTGGTTTTAAACACAGAAAGATTTCCTTTCCCCCTGAAAGCCCAGCAGAGCCCCACGGCAGAGCTTCCCACTGCTCCGGGCAGCCCCATGTCTCTGCCCCAGTGCCAGGGCCCTGCACAGCCCTTCCCCTGCTCTCCCCCAGCCCTTCCTGTAACTCACACCTCCGGTGTTGCTCTTTGTCCCCATTCCTGGCTTCCTCCCTCTTCTCAGGTTTCTGTGCATGGACAGAGGGCTGGGATGTCTCCTTTTGCTGATCCTTCCCTGCATCTCCCCCGCTTGCTGCGCTTCCTCCGCTCCCTGCCCTCCACCTCCAACAGGGGCAGAGTGGGAATCGCACCCCACGTGCATTGCTGCCTCTGGCCCGTAGTTAATTTTAAGTGATAAGAAGGAAGAGTCTTGGCCACAGAGAAGACAAAGAGCAAAGCAACAAACGCCCTTGTGAAGAGGAGCCAGTGCTAGGGGGAGACGTTCAGCTCACGGGTGGAAAGCTGCAGGCTGGCATCAGAAGCAAGCAAGGAGGCAGAAGTAAACTGAGATGGACAAGACTGAGGCAGGTTCTCTTCTTTTCCATCTCAAATAGCAAACAGCGATTTGTGTGGTGCACCTCGACCTGGTTGTCTCTGGTTCAGCTCCCACTTTGGAAGTCCCACCCGAGCTCTAGGACCACAGCCTAGAGCCAGGCAAAGGACTGGAAGACTGCTGAGTGTAACGTGTAGGAGAGAAGACAACCACCTCGCAGATCTGGTAGAGCGAGCAGAGAAAATCAGTTGTCCTTGAAAATTTTGAACTGCTCCAAAAGATAAAAGCTTGAACTGCAGAACAGGAGGCTTGTGTGGGACAGGAGCTTCCTCTCCCAAGGAGTAGCTTGAGAGTCAGTCACACAGAGGAGGCTGGAAGCTCCATCTGAGAAGGTTTTTTGGACAACTGTCTGCAGTTTGAAAGAGAGTACTGACACGAGGAAGGGACACAGGCTGCTTTATTTTCCCTGCCTTATTCAGTACAGCAGTGAAAAGAGTGCAGTGATGTTACTCCAGCCCCCCATACAGCAGAACTATGTCCTTTCCCCTCTGAGCACTTCAGAGATCGAAGCAGAGAAGGTCAACTTCATAAAGATCAATGTGGGAAAGCCACAAGCATGACAAGGCAGAAAATAACCCTAAACCCCTACAACTTCTACCCTTGATGAGTTCAGAGGAAGATCACGTTTCAGATCTCCAAAAAGGTCCTGCAAGAGGTTTTTTCCTGAACACATCATTTATTGCAGGTGTTCCAAAATATTTCAGCCTGGGAGGGGTGGAAAAGGGTTTTTCCCTGCTCGGGCTCTCGGAGACGATCGCCTCTTGCCGTACGGAGAGGTAGCATAAGGTATGTGCGCGCTGGCCTCGATGGCTCTCAAATGGTGTTTCAAAGTGACACCACAAACCCTGATGTGCCCAATTCAGCACAGAAAACCCTCCTTACCCACCAGCCCCACGCTCACCGTTGGCCTCCTGCTGCGTAAAGGGGTCAAATTCAAGCTGAGAGCGTTCCTGATGAACAGTCTGAGGACACGGGAACCTCCACAGCCCGTGACAAGCTGGAAGCGATGCCGGGTGCAACAGCTGCTCCGCTGGAGCACCGGAACGGCAGAGCTCCCCAGTGCACCGCGACAGCTTCAGCAAGCGAGTCCCCGGCTGTGCAAACTGCTTTCAGAATCAATTACCCATCTCAGCCTCTTCTGGGCAAGATGCAACATCCCACTTTTTTTTTTTTTTTTCTCTGCCTCCCTCCAAAAAAAAAAAACCAGAGGAAAATTCCA
>NW_010394041.1:2246-8815 GCF_000710305.1 Buceros rhinoceros silvestris
TTTTTCTCTGCATCCCTACAAAAAAAAAAAGACAGAGGAACATTCAGATGCCATTTTCGCAGTGAAATGCTGCGGGGGCTCTTGGCTCCAGGCGGAGAGCAAACATGCACCTGTGCTGAGGGAAAGCTGGGAGCGGGCTGCTCAGCAGCCACCCGAGGACTGGTGGAAAATAAAGACTGAGGAACTGCACAAGACCAGAAAGACACGGACTGTGACCTGAGAGAAGGCAACGTGTGCCACAGCCAGGAGCAGAGAAGCAACACGGAGAGAGGACGCCTGTGGAAGACACAGCTGCCATGAGGAGGAGAAAGAATATTTTAGGAAAAGCGTGACCCCGTACTGCTTTGAAGCTCTGTCCAGGAGCACAGATTAGGAGAACGTATGAAGCAGGGTGCAGGACTGCAGCTCCCCTGACCTATTTTTGGCTGCCAGAACCAGAATGAGAGGAATTACCAACAGGTCTCTGCTGCCTACGAAGGAACCATCTCCTACACATGAACCTTGCAGATAGCCACGTTCTGCTGGTGCACCCACCTGCCTGCCCGTGTGCGAACCTCAGCGGTGTAAAAGGCGTAAGAAAAGATTTGACAGAAAGGCTGGCAGGAGCACTGCTGCCTGCTCCCAAAACTGCAGCCCTGGGGCAGCTAAAGCGTCCCTGTCCTCTCTGCTTCACCTCTGCTCCCAGAGCCAGGGCTGGGCACACGTTTGGAGGGGACAGGAGAAGAGCTGGCCTGGAGCCTCTGCCCACCGGCTGCAGACAGGAGGCTTCATCCCAGACTGCTCCTGGGATGCTTTTGTCTGGTCCTAGAAATGTTTTCCACTGCCGCAAATTTCCCTGTTTTCCAGATTTCCAAGGAAAACAGATCACGCCATGGCTCGTGCCACAGCTACCAGCAGCAGTGGGGAAAGAGATGCTGCTCCCACCCAGCCCTGGCCCCATCGCCTCCTGGCAGGGTGCCTGTGCGGCGAGGGCTGCGGCACGCGCCAAGCCCCAAGGCAGGCACCCTCGGAGCTCTTGCTCCTTCCCCTCAGTCCAAGGGAAAGATTTGAAGCTTCTTTAATTATTAACCGTTTTGCTTTGCTTTCCCTCTCCACTTGAGAGCACCGGCTCTTTGGAGGCCAAGAGCAGCTTTACGGAGCGCCAGCCCTGATGGGACCGGCCACAGGAGCGGCACCAGCCGTACCCACTCGCGGCTGCATATTCCCTTCCAGGCTGCTCCCATTACCATTAATGGGAACGACGTGTGCAGATGAACGAGAGAAGAGAGGCTAATGTCTTTATATTATACCACCAATGAAGTACTCGGGGTCGTGTCCTCAGCTGATGTAAAGTAGATGAGATCCACTGAACTTAATGGATCTCTGCTGATTTACACCGAACGGAGAGCTGGCCCTCGCTCGCTTGTATTAAAACAGCCGAACCGTTCCAGCAGTCTTGGTGTTTAACAGCTCCGCTCTCTAGCCAGGCCTTGCTATCACTCTGGTCTGTAAACCACAAGCTTTATTAACTAATAATTAGTTTTTTCAAGTTAAGTTTCACGGTCATCTTTTAAGAACTGCTGCCCTTAGGGGAGAAGCCCCGAAGCGGTGGGAGGGAAGCAGAGGAGAGGCGCTGCCAAGGCTCGGGGTGTTCGGCACCAATGATGCAGACGGTCTTTTCCCAAACATGGTAGCACCTACTGCCCCATGAAAGGATCTGGGAGTGAAGCACCTTGACGTCAAGCCGAGGCGTTTCTCTTGCAAACGTGGAGCTGATTTGAACGCCACAACCAGCCTCCTGGATTTCACAAGACAAGGCTGGATCCAAGTATGTGCCCGAGAAGGGCACGGTGTAAATGCTGGGTATCGCCGAGTTGTAAAGTACCAGCACACGCAGCAGTTCCGGCACAGGGCACGCGGGGTGGTTTGGAAGGACATACTCACAGCTTCCCTAATTTTTCTTGCAGTTGTACGTGGCTGATCACTGGGCAGAAAAATGGTGTGATGCTGGGCCACATCCTTCCCCTGTGTGCTGCTCTCGCCGGAAACTCGAGGGTTTAAACACACTAGCCCAATAAAGAAGCCAAGATTAGGAAGAGTGTTGGATCAAACTATAAATAAAATATTATTTTTCTAATTATAGATAATTTACTCTCACATTAAAGCACAGCCTCCCAAACCGGTGTACATGAGCTTCAGCAGACAGGCAGCTTGCTCCTGTCCTTCCTTCTGTAGCTGGGTTGAACAAGGCGCGTTGAGCTCATTCCTGCCAGCCGAAGGAATCGAAGCAGCTGCTGTACAGAACCGGGGAGGGATCACGACAGCCCGCGAACACTGATGTTCTCAACAAGGGCTGTAATATGGACAGCTCGTACAGAGACAGTTCTCATGCAATAACTTAAACAGTACAGATTACTACTTGGGGAAATAAAAGACAACATAACTTTGAAACTTGAAAAGCTCTTTCTTCGTTGTAATCAATTGCAATAATCCATGTCAGTGATTTAGATGAAGATCAACTTTACCTTTCTTTGCTGATGACACAAAACTAAGAGCAATAAAAAACTTAAGTGCATTTGTGCACAACTAATGGATTGGATGTGGCATGTGCCAATGGAAGTCGGTATGTATAATGCAGCATATACTGGATGCCAAATTAATGGGATCATTTGGGCATTCTGGAACACTTGTGGCATCGAGCTTAAGTCATTTAAGGAGCCTGGCAGGGGTCGATGACCTTCCATTTTCAAAAGACTGAAGCAGCCTAGTAATACTGTAGGCAAAACACGACGATGAATTCTATCCCCTCCACCCAGCTGCCGTTTAGTCCAAAGCAGGAAAACAGTAAAACCAAGACAGTGAGCCCGTGCCTGGTGTCCATAATAAAATACACATAAAAATATAGCTTCACCTGAACAGGGAGCTGGAGGTTCCCAGCGACAACGGACCAGACCCTGCCAGTTGTGCCCGTGCAGTCTGACCTTCCTGCTAAGCTCGAGGACCTTCACTGGGCCACTGGCTCACACCGGTCGTCCATGGTGACCGCTTCCTACCTGGACTGGTTCCCGAAGTTTGCTGGCTGAAGCACAGAGGGAAATGCATATCACTGCCAACATACACACACTTACCTGAGGAGGTGCAGAGATTCTTTCAAGGAGCTCAGAGGAGCAACAGAGCTGGAGAGAGAGCAATTTCCTCCCATATCCCCATTCCCTCCCTGTGCGTTACAGTGCTCCCAGACTCCAGCAAACTGGCCCAAACAAGGGCGAGGCACATAGAATCGTCTGGTTGGAAGAGACCTTTAAGACTTTCGAGTCCAACTGTTCACCCTGCACTGCCAGAGTCCCTAAACCGTGTCCCTCAGCACCACAGGTGTGAGCACAGGTACAGCTTCGCAGGCCTCCTGGCATGGGGACAGAGGCAGCTGGGTCCAATCCCTCTGGTTCTGCCATGGGGCAGAGCAGCAGCGAAGGACCCAGCAACACCCCCCACCCCACCCCGTGCTGGTAGTAACAAAGGTCCTGCTGCCACTGACTCTTACCCGTGGAAACGCGTGATGCTCTGCAGCAAAGCAGAAACGCTCCGTTGGACTCACTGCCGGGGGTAAATACTTGCAGGCTCAGGTTGGAAAGTTCACCAAGGATCAGCACGGAACCCTCGATGTCTGTGTAGATCCTCCAGGTGTTACTGTGAGATCGGCTATGGGAGGCCACTGCCCAGAGGGGATTTCACTTTTTTCATTTTGAAGGTATTTTGAAGAACGGCCTCAGGTCTAGATTTGTGAGGGTGTTGAGAGCCTGCTCTGCTCAGCATCCCAACAAGCTCAGGCTTCACAGTTCAGTGTTCAGTGGAGCACAGCACCTGGACATCCTGCATCACAGCAGTTCGGCAGGCTCAGACCACCCAGCAACACATCGCTCCCGCAGCAGTGCCCAAACGTTCATCTGTGATGCCTAAAGAGTGAGACCCGTCTCAAATGTCTCTGCTCCTCCCTCCCCAGCACCTCCAGCCTCAAAGGACGCGTGGACGTTTCTGAACGCACAGTGCAGAGATCCCGGTAGGCAGCTGATTTCTATTTTCCACAGTGACCCAGGAAGAATATTTTGTCTCTTACCCTTAAACTCAATTCATGGGAGTAAAATGTCTAAATGCTGTTACTGCTCTAACTTCAACTGCAGATTTTTAAGAGATCTGAAACACCTAGAAATGCAGAGAGACCCCCCCAAAAGGGTGAAAAGCACGTAGGTGCCATTCTGCCGCCAACTCTGCTATAGCCCTGTCCATCAAAGCTAACTGGGTTTCTCCAGGACGCAAACCGAGTTCCTCAAAAACAACTGAGCAGCAAGTAGAACTATTTATTCCGCTGCTGTGAGTCAGGAAAAAGTTAGGAGCTTAACAAACTCACGAGAGTGGGCAAGAAAAACATACAGCACTGAGGGGAAACACCCCAAATAGCCTAAAGCAAACGGTGTGTGTACCTCCTCTCCCAAAAGTGCCCAGCTGCACAGGAGGCAAATCCTTTCATCCATCCGGTCCAACTTGCTCAGGCAACACCTGAGGAAGGATTCCACCAGCTGAGGAGGAGCAGTGCTCACCCAGGTCAGTCACAGCCCTTAAACTGTTCCTCAACAAACAGCGGTGGGGATGGTGGTGGTGCAGAAATACATGAGGAAAACTCACAGGCGCGAGGTGTAAATCTCAGTATTATTTATGTTAGCTATAAATGAGCTGACTTGTGACCTAGCTGAGCAAAACACTTCTGTAAAACAAGGCTTGGAATATTGTGTAGTTTGCATGCTTAACAGGACCAGGCTTTCAGCATGGAGTGGAGAAGGAGAGCTAATAACCCATTGATTTCAGGGCCCATTTAGGAAAAGAATTGCCTATACAGATCTGATCACCGTGCATTACTTCGTAACTTCTAATACCCTGGGCACAAAATAATGCTGAGACACGCAAATTGCAGAGCCATTTTTATCCTGAGAGGGGTTGAGCCTGTGCACATGAGCATGGTACAGGGGCTGCTTTGGGTTTGGGCTTAAAGCAAAGTCAGGAGGGACACCGAGGAAATGGCTGATGTTCCTCCACACGGCTCTGGATAGCCGGAGCTCTGCCTTGTGCATCCGCACACTCGGCTGCTTGGTCCTGCGCAGGAAATCGCTTACACAATTAAGCGAAGTTAAGGAAGTGTTCTGCCCAAGGTTAAGTCTCACCGTGATCTTTAATCTGTAATCTTTAATTCTTCTTGACTTTTCCCAGCCTTGTTCAGCAAACACAAGTTTTTCTGGGCTTAAAATTTCCCAACAGAGGGGAAGGTGAACACGCAGCGTGTGCTTTCCAGAGCATACGTGCACAGAGACAACTTTTCCCCTGCAGGTTTACAACTGCTTTGGAAAGATCATCCAAATGCTGAGAATTATCCATCCCACAGCAGCATCGAGCAGCAACACAGTAAAATTTGCTTAATGGGATGTGCAGCATCTTCAGCACTCTGACCACATCACTGTCACAAGACTTACACAGCCAGAGCTCAGAGGACTCCCCCCGAATTCGCCATGCTGCAGTGCCATTGCGGGAGCTGCTGCTGCCCTCACGCTGCCTGCACAACCCTGGTCTTTGTCTGCTGCTAAATGGAGCATTTTAAGAAGTCTCCCATGGAGGTAAAGGAGTTTTTAGTAACAAGAAGGAGGGTGGGGGATAAACCACATCCCCCCACAACTAGCCAGAGCCCACACTGCCAGGCTGCATCAGAAACTGGGAAGTCACACTGCTGCCCTCCTCAGCAAAGCGACTCCAGTTGTTCACCCACAGCCCGAGTGCAGTACACGGACAGGACAATCAACAGGATCAGGACAGCACCAGCCCACCCCCAGAAGGCTCCCTCCCCTCCACATCCCCCAGGATTACATTTCTTGGGGCAGAGGGTCTCAAGTTGGTAGAGTCTCAAGTCTTGCAAGCCCCTGTGGCTTTGTCCATTGACAGACCTTCAGAGATACTCAGCAGGGACCTGTCACACCTGAGCCAGACTAGCAGGGGACACTGCTCTCACCCCCAGAGAGGGAACTGGTGTGTGTTTGTTCCCACTGCTGTTTCCATAAGGCTCCTATAAACATTGGATTTACTGGCCAGAGTAATTGGGGGCAATCCCCGCTTCTGTCCCCTTCAGCACGACCACTCACATCAGTACCCCCGTACCGCCCATGCTCTCTTGTCTTACATGACGTGGATGCACGAGGCCGCCCGTCTCCCTTGTACTCAGCACAGCTCAAAACGTCAAGGCCGATTCCTCTGAAACAAACACAGCAGGCACAACCCCAGCGAGCCCGTGCGCGCAGCTCCCAGTACGTACAGCCCACTGCTCGGGGATCGTTCAGATGGCTGAAATAGAAGCTACTGGTTTCTGAAGTCCTTTGGAAAGTTGGCGTGCCCCGAGCACAGCCCGCGGGCAGCAGCAGCCAGGAGAGCCCGAGCCCAGCCTGGGCTGCCACTGCTGAGCTCAGACCCACTCGTGCTGCTTTTAATAACAGGGCTGCGAACACTCTGCAGCTTTCGGCTTACCCTCGCCTGCCACAGCGCTGATTACTACAATA
>NW_010394041.1:8946-9329 GCF_000710305.1 Buceros rhinoceros silvestris
TTAATAACAGGGCTGCGAACGCTCTGCAGCTTTCGGCTTATCCTCGCCTGCCACAGCGCTGATTACTGCAATATGCAGCATCATTATGCTCTGTACAAAAACCCAGCTTCTGGCTTACAGCGGTTTGGGGAAAAACTGCAGGGAGATGAGGAACACGGAAGTTATGGTCATGGGACACTCCAACAGTTACTGAACAAGGCTGCCTTGAATCCAACGCAGGTTATAGATGTTCGGGGATGCAGATAAAGCACAGCATCAAACACACGTGCGGATGCGGGTGCCCGCGGATCACAAGCCCCTCGCAGTGTTCAGAGCTTGGCTCTCCCGCATTTTAGCTGCCAGGCGGATTCCTCCCGGCTGTTCTGTAGGCAGAACCTCGGGTT
>NW_010394042.1:0-24131 GCF_000710305.1 Buceros rhinoceros silvestris
CGAGGGCACCCGCCGGGGCCGCTCTGCGCTCTCTGCGCTGGCACCGGCGAGGGTGAGGCAGAGAGGCGCCCGGTTGCCTCCCCCGCAGCCCCTTCGGGAGGCCGCAGCACCAAGAACAGAACAGCCCCTTCTGTGGTGGCCTCCAGTACGGGGGAGAATTGTACCGGCGTCATGAGAATGGTACATCCCCACTGCTGTGGAGCCGAGCTTCAGGGTAATGGTGGAGAAGAGTCGTGATGGAAAACAGGCGCTAGAACTGCACCCATCATGTCATGTTTGAAGTGTCTTAACCGAAAAACCAAAACAACTGAGCAGGAAAAGCATGTCTTGGTTCTGCTGATGTTCGACGTGCGCTGAGGATTTTAGGTGAAGCGTAGAAGTCAGCACAAAGCGTAGGAGAGGGCAGCGGCGTGACTGCAGGGTGATGAGTGTTGAGTTACAGTTGAGGTTCAGGGGGTGGCGTGCGTCTGTAATGAGAGAAAATAATGACAAAGTTTAGGCTGACAGCCAGGGAAGTTTCTGATCTAGGACTGTTTCACTTTAGGTGCAAAATGAAGATTTTGTATGTCTTTAATTGTAATTCCCATAGGTGCTCCTGTGAGTGTTCTTCAATGGCCGTTACAGCCCTTTATGTCAGTGTTGAAGCAAAAATTAAAAACAGCCCTTCCAGATTATAAGGGTGTAAATTAGTAATTGTAGCGGAAAAGATCTTAATTTTAACTGAGAACCAACAGCTACAGTTGTACAGTTGTAAATCTTCTGAATTACAACGCTGTTATGTGACCTTTGGTCAGTGTTAAACATCTGTGGAAATTCTAGAAGTTGAAGTTTGTGTTGCTAGTGTAAGTATTGTTCTGTGAAGCACCAAATTCCTAATTTTTGTATTTAATCACTTTCCCAAGACCTTCATGGCTTGTTAATGAACTTTTTCTTGTTTCTGCAGTGTCAGCAAAGTTTTCCACAAGGAAGGGTTTCTTATTAACTCCTATTCCTGTCTTGTTTGAGGTCATGGCTGTTTCTCTCAGAAATACTAAACTCCAACGATTCTCGTGTCAGTGCTTGGGGCATCTTGAAGTGAAGGCCTGGTCTTGGGTGTCGATCTATTTTATTGAAGGCTTGGTTGATGTACCGTAGGTAGGATGTCTCCAGCTCCTGGAGAGTAGGAGAGTAGCTGGTAGCATGTGTGGTGTTCGGTGTACGTTACAGTTTCTGTGGGAGGATTTGGTCTACCTCCTAATGGGATGTATCAGAGTAGTCTCTCTTTACTGACCAGAGGATCCTAACGAAGGGGAAAAACCTGTATCCGTGGGCTACGAAGCTATTTTCTACAGACTTTAAAAAAGGCTTTCCAACTCCTGTGGAACCTTCTGTTTCCATTAAAATTATTTTAAAAATATTAGAATATGGGATTTCTCTTTTGTAAAATGTAGTGTTTAAGCATGGAGGTCTTGTTTTTAAAAAAAAAAGTTATGAGGAGCTAAGCCATACATAGGAGTCTTTATCCTCTGAAGATACTGATGCAGATTAAAGAATTTTTCAGTGTATTGGTGTGTCTCTTCTTGAATTAATTGTGCCAAAATAGATCTGCTCAGAAATAGATTCCCTTTCTCTGTGTTCAGTGTAAGTTCAGTTGATGTTCGTTGCAAAGAAAATTTTTCATTTATTTGCCCTTCAGTTAGTCCTGAACAGTCAATACTGCTACAGGAGCTGAGTTCATGTCGGGCTCATGGCAAGGACAAGGACTCCTTTCAGTGACACCTTCGAAACACAAAACCCCCCACAGTGGCGTTACATAAGAATATGGGAAACTTTTAAAATGTAGGAACAGGATTTGTGCTGGGAGCACCTGAACAGGAGAGAGCGGGTGTGAACCGTGGAGGGTGCTCTGACTCTGTGATGATTTGGGGGGATTTACCTCTGAATTGAGTGAACTTTGGCAGGCACTGAGCAAGCGCAAGCTTAGCTTTGTAACAGTGATTTGTACCGCTGTTCATAGGGAATTGTTCTTCAGCCACATGTTTTAAGGGGGCAGAGGGGATCAAAGCTTTAATTTTTTAAGGCAACAGCAGATGAAGCATCGTGTAGGTGTTTTGGCAAAGCCTAGTCTGGATAGACATATATATTCTAGTGTGTCACCAAGAGTTGTCTTCGTTATACATTTTCTGGAATTTAAATTGGCTGGTAGATACTCCCAATAGCATTAATGTTCAGTAAAAATATTGCGCTGAAATACTCTCTTTAATGGTCATTAAAGACTCTGCTTTATATATAGAATTTGCATGTGACAGATATTATAGAATGTAGAAATAAGCGAGTCTGCTCAGAAAAGAGGATTTATTTTAACTTCAAGCCGTCATAGCTGAATGATGCGAAGTTATTATGGGGATGGTGCTTTTCTGAGGCTTTAATGAATCTGGTTTTTTAGATCCATAGATGGTGGTGGTTGAAGAGAAACAAATAAAAGATTGTAGCCCTTTCAGAGAATAATTGAATACTGATAATTTGATTATGTGGAGATTTAAGTTTTTGACCTAGCCAGGATAATTTGAGAACTACGCAACTTTGGAAGGCTTGAAAATGATCCCTCCTTGTAGTGCAGACAAATGATTCATTGGCATAAAGGGAAAATTATAACGGAGATCGCTTTAAAAAGAAAAAAATACCATGATATCTGCAGTCAACATTAAGAGCAAGTCGGTATCAAGGACTCTTTAAGTTAGTGATTAAGAATCAATTGAATTCCAAGATTTAGGCTTAAATCCTCAGTGAGATTGTAATTGGCCAACCTTAATTTGTGACAATACCATTTAATTTCACACGTTTTTAAAGATTTTCCTTCATCTGTAGAGAAGACTTTGCTTCATTCACGCTGACAGATTATTCCATGTTGTGTTCTCGTACGAGCTCTGTTGCTTAGGCCTCCCTTTGCCAGTGTCCCACAAGGGACCTGAACAGAGCAGCTCTCACGTGGAGCTGCAGAACTGCCACTGCTGTGCAGGGACGTGGCTGCTGGTGACACTGCTGCTCCCCTGGTTTTCCGAGGCATTTGCTAGGCTCTGGGGAAACTGAGTTCCAGCCTTCAACCCTTCCTTTGAAAAGGGATGGAACCTGCATGTCTTGTGTGTTGGTAAATGCCCTGATTCCAGGCATTGTGCAGCCTTGGAGAGCATCGCTACCCCTCTTCATGCTGAGCCTGTTTCCCTTTGAGGACGAGGATGGTTTCTTAGGTTGAGACCGTGCTCACCATGCTACCTTGGAGCTGGGGCCTGCCGCTGGAGGGAAGGCACTGAATTTTTTATTCCTTGTTCAGAGAACTATACCTACATTTGATCCAATGACTGACTAGGAAAAATGCACAAATGACCTTTAAAAATGAAGCAAAACCCAGGTTGTCTGCGCAGGCAGCCAAGGACGAGGCTGGAGTTGTATTTGATGAATATTCAGTGCTTTTATGTGTGAGGAACAACTTTGAGGGGAGTACCCAAAACTAAACATGTATGTTTGGATGCTTCTTTGTAAGATGAAAACATGGGTTAAAAGTATTTAAAAGTAATTAGTTTTGTGTCTCTTAGTATAGGTGAGGCATCTAGTCTCTGAATTAAGATGAGAGTCAACACCAGCACCACTAGCTGAAGAAATCCCTTTCCCTGTGTTTGTGTAAAGCTGTGGAACTCCTCAGGTCATTAACTCTGGTGTGGAGACGTCAACATCTCCTTCTGGTGTTAGACCTCTAAGCCCTAGAAAAAGGTAGACTTTAAGATAAAGCATTGTCATCAGATATTTTGATTATTTGGGCCAGGCAGCGCTCAGCTCTGTGTGCCAGCCGTTCCGAACACTCTCCCTACCTCGCTTAATGAGTCCCTCTACGGAGCTGGGAGGCCAAGCGCCAAATGATCGACATCTCTCTCATAGATCAAGCCCTCTGTCTTTAACAGTTTTTTGGAATTCCCACAGATTTGTGTCATGTCCCTACCTTCTAGATAGCCCTTTATTATATCTGAACACTGGGTGATATTTTTTTGGCTGATGCATATACTCTGACAGACCAGAAAATCAGCCAGCCGGGTAACAGCTGAGCCTGGTGCTGTGGCTTTCCTGAGAGGCGTGTGGAGTCGGAGATTTTTCCAGATCCCAGTACTCGTGAAATGTATACGCGTTTCAGACGTGGTGCTTCTCTCTTGAATGGTCAGGGGTCCTGAGGTTCCTGTGGGAGATGAACAGGCTAATAGAAGGGTACGTTCGCCTCAGCTTGGTTTCTTCCGGAAATCAGGATTAAATTATCTTTATCATGTCCAAAGATGGCTAAGTACAATGACGTGGATGTGTCGTAGAGAATGTTGTGGGATTAGATAGCCAAAAGTTAATGTAAATCTTACAACTCCCAACATGTGGAAGTGGTACAGCTCTTTGGGGAAGGTTTGGGGGCTTCACCATTCTCCCCTTCTAGCCCATCTTCCAATTTCATCAAATATGCTGGGCTAAAATTATCATGAGAGAGCCAGTCATCATTACTCCACTGCAGTGGGAAAATGTGACTGTACTAGAAACAGAAAACAACTCAACTGTGATGGTTTGTATTTATTATGTAACTTCTGAATTTAGGCTTGTGCCTTTTTCAGTTTGCCATCTGAAGTATTGCTTCTAGTAGCAATACTGTAAATCTTACTGTAATTATACTATGTAAAGAGCTTTTCAGTAAAAACTTGCATGTTTGGCCAGTTTCTGTATCAGCCAGTTCTTTGGGATTTTTTTTTTTTTTTTTTGCAGGGTGCTTTTATTTGATGGGGAAGAGAAGCCCTATCGATGTGTAGCGATAGATGCCGTGTCTGCCGGGCTGGATGGGTAGACCAGGGGTGGTTGCTCCAGCTGAGTATGTTGCCTGTTAAAACCAGTCCAAGCTATCTCAGGTTTACCTTCTTCCTTATGCTCCGCTCCTCAAGCAATCTGTTCTTCAAGAGGAGTTCCCTGAAATACATTGTGTCTGACAAGAAGCGAGAATCTTATTAAACACTTGGCTTATGCTTTTTGTAGAAGTTGACGAGGTAATGAGGAGATGGGAGGTTCTTTTCTGAACCCACTGGAGTGCAGGAATGGCAGGAGAGCTGGTGGGTCTCAGTGCAGAGACTCCTCTGCCACTGGCTGCTCCAGCGTTTAGGGCTTCCCCAGCTGTTTGCTGATTCAATTAGATTTTTCCTGTCGAGAAATCTGAAGGTCAACATGTGCTTAGTAGAATCTGTCATTTATGATGATTAAATACCCAGAGATAGATCGTTAAAACTCAGTGTTGCACACTTGAAGAATCTGCTCGGTTCGTTTCTATGCTGGTCAGGAAAACAAACCACTGTATTTTAAAAGCTTGTAAGTAGAGGTGGCTGTTTGTTCCAAGTCTCTGAAGTATCTGTGGAAACAGACTGTGGACACTGTCTGAGCAGGGCCTCCTGCTGCTGAGATAATTAATGAGCAGTGTGGAAGTAGAGACTGTTTATGAGGAGATTGTTAGTGACCAACAGGTTCGCGGTTGAGCACTGTGAGTACTGGCCTTTTTTTTTTAACTTTTCTCTGTGTGAGTCGTGATCGTAGCACACTGCACAGAGTCGTCCAGTTTGTGCTGTGGCCTGCAGTCAGGTGAAGAAACAGCAGGAGTGTTCTGAGGTCACCAGCAGTGTTTCTGGTTATACTGGTGAAGTGCTTTAAGGGAAGCGTACGCTGCCGCTCATACACCTCTGGTCCTGCTGCTTCAGTGGGGAGGGTGAAGTGGCAGTAAAGGAAGTGGGAAAGTTCTTCACAGAGGAATTAAATATCTTTACAGGCATTTTGGTGTGCCATTTGGTTTTGCTGTTGTTTGTTTTGCTCTTGAATTTCCTCGGTTAGAAGACGCGTAGTAATAGCAGATGAAAGAAGGCTGCCATTTTTTTATCCCTGTAAGAGCTTTGATTGTGCTTTCCTAGAAGTGGGATGAAAATCTGTTTTGTCCAGTGCCATATTCTGGCTTATGTTGAAAGTGTTACCTCAGCAGTTTGGTTTTGAAGGGACAGGTTCAACTTTCTGTTTGTTGTGGTTTACACTTACTATGGGAATTCATTTGGGGGAGGAATTGCTGCAGAACATCGAAAAGCTCCCCGAGATAAGGACACCTTGTACAAGTATCCTGTTACTTAAAGAGCACTGAATGTTCATAGTACTAAATAGAATTTCTAAACAGATGGTCCTAATTAACATAAAATACATCCACAGATAGAATCTGTTTGGTGTTCTGGTAATTATTTCAGTGGTCCGATACTTTAGCGTTAATTACCCTGTAGCACAGCCAACAATGGAACTGCAGTGAAGAGTAACCAGAATAAACGCGGAGGGGAGAGCCCAGCTTCCTTAAAACGGTTACCTTTTTTCTGTCATCAGAGAAGAAACCCAGAATATTAAACACGTAATTACAACATTTGTGTATTTGCATTTCTAACAAGCTGCTGGGAGAAGCTCATTGGTAGCCTGGAAGTGAACTAACTGGTCGTCTAGGTTGCATTAAAAAGTCAACACATTGCAGTGTTGGGTGGGGCTGGGCAGCCCTTCAGTGGAGCTGTGAGTTTAAACCTTCGTGAGGAAGGCTGGAGTGTAAACCATTCCAGTGAGCTTCCTGGGCCTGCTGTTCTTTACAAGCACATGCGTTGTATAAGATGGGATGTCTTTTGGAACCCGTATTTTCCCTGGAATACACATCTGTAAACAACGTGCAGGGCACTACTGCAAGTTCCAGGAGAAAAGACGGAACAGCAAGCCAGCTGAAGTCCGTGCTTGCCTTGTAAGATTTGTCCCGAGTACGTAGATTTTCAATGCAGCGGAGACTTCTCGCTCTGAGTTCCTGGGAGTGGAGTTGCATGGTTGTGCAAGGTAGAGGAGTGAAAAGCAAAACTGAACACAGTGACCTCTGCCCTCGTGTACTCCAGTGGGTTCTTGGGAGAAAGGGGACAAATAACACAAGAGAATCATAAAACTCCAAACCTATCTCACGTTCCTTTAGTGTTTTCTTACAGTTCTTAACTTTTAATTGATTTGTGTTTTACAGAAAGAGAAAACGTGTCTTTTAAGGAAAAAAGCAAATCTGTGTTTAGTTTGGTGTTTAAGTTTGAATAAGATCTGCAGAAAGAAGGCACTGCTCACTGCAAATGGAAATAACATTTTAAGTCACCTATGACAAAAAAAAAGTTCTGTGTCTTCTCCCCACCTCAGGCCTGTTCTACAACCTGGGAGTGCTTCCAGGGTTTGGAAAACTTGGAAATTAGATGAGATAGTGTGAGAGGTGGTTACTGTGATTCATGCCTTCTGTACCAATAAATGTCTTCCTCTTCCTACGCTAAAGGTGTATTTAATCCTGTGAGAAGAACCTTAATGCCATTTTTTGTGAATAAGTTCAACTCCAGCTTATGATAGTTGCCTTAATTCAGTTCATGAGCCTTTTTTGGTGCAGTTATTGAACTAACACAAAGCTGGGTTTTTGAGTACTTCAACAGAAGGATTTGGTTTTATTTGGTAACGTATTGAAATGGTGGTGTGTTTGGGGTTTTTTTTTTTAATTAAGAATTATTCTAAATTACTAGAAAGCATGTTTTAAATACTCTGTTATTCACTTACAGCTGCCAAAACATAGTACAGTGAAATAATGGTCTGCTAGCCTGCTAAACAAGTGTCCAGCTTCCACAATGCCTGTGCAGGCAGCTCAGTGGACAGAATTTCTGTCCTGCCCAATCTGCTACAACGAGTTTGATGAGAATGTGCACAAACCCATCAGCTTAGGTTGCTCTCACACTGTCTGTAAGACCTGCCTGAACAAGCTGCATCGCAAGGCATGTCCTTTCGACCAGACTGCCATCAATACAGACATCGATGTGCTTCCTGTAAACTTTGCACTCCTCCAATTAGTTGGAGCACAGGTATGATTTAAGCAGCTCTTTGTTTTGCCACTTCGTGTTATTACCATTTACATGCCAGTTGCAATACGTGTGCTGACCTTTTTCCTTCGTTTTAGTCTTTAAAAAATAAAGGTACGACTTTTAACTTCGTAATATTTGGATGTCCATACATGCTCTAAAGGCAACCACACCATTTTCAGGACCATCCTCTTCTCATAAAATATCTGGTTGTAAGTTGAACCCCGGTTTAAAAAGGCTCTTGAACTGTGACTGGAGAAAAACACCCGTTAGGAAACAGACAATTATCTGTCACAATTGTCATTAGACAAGTGAAGCTGTAGATTGCCCTCATTCATTGTACTCCTGCGAGGAATGTCACACATTCGACAGTAGCTAGCTGTTAACCGCCTTTCAGAAGTGTGTGTGTAATTTTTTTTTTTTAATATGCATGGTGATGGCTTTTCAGTTGCATTTGCAGACACTGGCTAATCAGGCCAGGAATGTTCCCTGTGCTGTCTCGTAGCAGTGGCAAAACAGCGATTATATAATCAGTACTGCGCTTTGTGGAGACCAAATAAGTCTGTTCACCTTGTGCTGATTCATACGCTTTTTCATGTTACTCTCGCTATAATACCTGGGTGATGCAATAAGAAGGTGCTTTTTACTTTGCCTTTTAATGTCTTATCACGTGACTTGACACAGCTATTGGTAATAACACCATGTCAAAGTGGTTTTGTTTCTTAAGCTCATGTTTTCTTTTCATTTATTTTCCAGTTTGTAAAGTCACTACCTTGACCTTACAACATTTGTTTTCCTGGTGTCCTAAATTTTTACAATGTCTTCCGAACAATTTCCTGTATTGTGACTAATACTCCCTCCATTTTCGTTGTCTGACCTTGTTACTCTGAGGTTTTTCCACCAAGTTGAGTTTGCTAGCTTTTCTCTGAAGATTTCAATGTGCCCAAATTGTGCTGACGTTATTCTTTAGCTTTGCTTTTGATCATGTTATTTTCTTGCCAGTTAATTTTGTCTTCTAACTTCCCTTGTCTCTCTGTAGTAAATCTTGCACGCTGATCATCCTCTCAAATCTTGTGTTCTTCATTCATCTTTTAAGCACCTTCTAATTAGTCCATAGTTACTGGGGTTTGTTCTTAATGTGTTGAATACTAACAAAAATAATCTTTTCTCACCCTGATCCTCATCTTGAGTCCTTTTTGTTACTACATTCCACGTACCGCGGGTGGGTCCCGTGTCACTGCTCCACAAAGCAGTGTGCATCTGCAGTGTTATGTAATTAATCGTAGTGATGGTGGTACCGCCACAGGCATGTCGGGTAGATGTAATTCTTCTCCTCCCTCCTCCCCCTTGCATTTTGTTAGGTACCTGACCACCAGACAGTGAAGTTGAGTAATGTGGGAGAGAACAAACATTATGAAGTAGCAAAGAAATGTGTTGAGGATTTGGCACTCTACTTAAAGCCATTAAGTGGAGGGAAAGGTGAGTCTCTGCTGAACAGCGGAATTTTGATGTAGCTTTTAACGGCATTGTGTTTCAGCACGGATTGTGGATGTCAATGGGATAATCCTCATTTTTCTAATAAAATTTCCCTTATGTCTTTAAAAGCTTATTCTCACTTGTGACACTTGATTTTTAAATTTTATTTTAAGTTTACAAAATATTCTTTTTTTTTAATAGTATTACCTTGGGGCTAACTTTGTACTAAAGCTGAACTTTCCTCAAAGGATGAGTTTGATGTCAGTTTTAGACTTCAATTAGAATTCTATTTGATAATGAATTGCAGAGTTGCCCAAGAAACAGGAAGATAGCTGTGGCTAATGTCCAAGGACTAGAGAAAGACACGTGTTATTAGACATTTTTGTTTGTCTTATTCAGATAATTTGTCTGATTAGAAGCTGTAGTTTGCCTCTTCTGTCTTTCTTTGAAGGCGTTGCAAGCTTGAATCAGAGTGCACTGAGCCGTCCAATGCAAAGGAAGCTTGTGACACTGGTGAATTGTCAGCTGGTGGAGGAAGAAGGTCGGGTTAGAGCTATGAGGGCAGCTCGATCGCTGGGAGAGAGAACCGTTACAGAACTGATCTTGCAGCACCAAAATCCTCAGCAGCTTTCTGCCAATCTTTGGGCTGCTGTCAGGGCACGAGGATGCCAGTTTCTAGGACCAGGTAAGGTGCCTGTACAATCTCTTTGCTTACTGTGCTTAGGGTGCTTCTAAATATTCTTCTAAACTAGCAAAATCCTTAAAATGTTTACAGAGATTTTTTTTCCTTAGGATTAGTGAGATAAAAGTAATAAGGAGTTACGTTCAGAATGGTTCACATGCTCCTACATACCCTGTTAATAATGTGATAGCCTTGCTGCTTTCTGGCAATACATTTCACTTCCTGTCTTTTATTTTCGTGTGTTGAAGCTATGCAGGAGGAGGCACTGAAACTTGTATTACTGGCACTGGAAGATGGCTCTGCACTTTCAAGAAAAGTTCTGGTACTTTTTGTGGTGCAAAGGCTAGAACCAAGATTTCCTCAGGCCTCAAAAACGAGCATTGGTCATGTTGTGCAGCTACTGTATAGAGCATCATGCTTTAAGGTAAAATACTAGTATTGGAAGTTTGTTACTGTGAAGGAGGGCAGCTCCTGAGAACCTGACCAGTGATTAGTGTCTTCTGCCTGTAAAATGTTAAATAAACTCAGTTTCTTCCAACCTAAATAGTGCAGACTGTAAGATTTTGCCTGGAACTGTCGTGGAGTAGTTACTTGGTATTAAAAATTCCCTGCAAAAGGAACAAAAGGTTACGTGTGGAATTAGCTGGATTAGATTCCAAAATTACTGCCCTCATTACTAACTCTGCCCATCATCCGGGAATTACCTGCCCTGAAGGAGGCAGGAAACCTTGCTGCAGGCACTCCTGGTCTTCTTTGGGCAGAAGTGCCCTGCTGTAATATAATCACTTGACTTTATCTAGATTTGTAAGAGCTGGCAATGGCCAGACATGCCAGACTGGCACTCTAAGCTCTTAAAGCTTGGAATCCAATCCCAGCATATGCTAGTCCTGGGAACTTGCCTACCCCCAGCACTAGCGTGAGAGGGGGACGCTAGACCCAGCGCACTCAGCCTGGATTCCAGTGTTGTGTTCCCACAAGACGAACACAAAGTATATGCTAAATGTACAGAAGCAGTACTTCTGTGATGGTGCTGTGCTCCTTTTGGATGAACTTGGGGATTTTGTTGTTAAAGGAGGCGTATTTAACTGTTACTACTTATTAGGTCACTAAAAGGGATGAAGATTCTTCTCTGATGCAACTTAAAGAAGAGTTTCGGAGTTACGAGGCCTTGCGGAGAGAACATGATGCTCAAATTGTTCACATTGCCATGGAAGCAGGACTTCGAATATCGCCAGAACAATGGTCTTCCCTTCTTTATGGTGACTTGGCACATAAATCACACATGCAATCCATTATTGACAAGGTTGGTCAGAGGGGTGACTTTAATACCTGTATTGGATTAGATTTGACTTAAATGTTGTAATAAAAATCCAAGAACCGCTTGAGTTAACTTTTTCTCTTTAGTCGTATCAAATATTCATTAAAATTAGAGTGAAGGTTTTTCTCCACTATAGTGTATTCTTCAAATGAAGATGTTTTGGTTTTCAGTAGTTTTAACACTAATTCCCTTTTTTGTGTCTTATGATGAAGCTTCATAGGGCAGATTCTGAGGTGAGAATTTCTCTCCACTGATACTCTCTCTATGCCATCTGAAGACACTGCATGCTGTGTTTAATGAAATGTGATGTAAGGTGTATAATGAAAATCTTGCTAAGATTAGCCGTTGGCAGTTGTAAGATGCAGCACGCTAACACTCGCTTTGTTTTCAGCTCCAGTCTCCGGAATCCTTTGCAAAGAGTGTACAAGAATTGACAATTGTCTTGCAGCGCACGGGAGATCCTGCAAACTTAAACAGGCTGAGGCCTCATTTAGAGCTCCTGGCAAACATAGATCCAAATCCAGGTATGCAGATGAGGCTTTTTAAAACGTTTCTTGATATTTTTCCTATCTAGCAATGCAAATTAAGATGATAACCTCTGTTCCTGGCTTCACAATTCCTGTTAAATAACGTAGTGTATCATATCCTCTTCTTTAGGGCTCTCTGAGCTCTGTCCTAGTACTTGGTGTTTGAAGTACTAGAAGAGTTGACTCTTATTTATGATACTCCTGGAATTATTGGTGGAATGATAAACCTGCTTTTAATAATTCTAGATGCAGCCTCTCCAACATGGGAACAGCTGGAAAACGCAATGGTTGCTGTGAAGACTGTGGTCCATGGGCTGGTGGATTTCATCCAGAATTACAGTAGAAAAGGCCATGAAACTCCACAGGTAACTATATTGGATCATCACTGCATTGTATGTCTTAATGTACATTCACTGAAAGATGCAACTTGGAAAAAATTAGTACGTTTGAAATATTTATGGCCTTTTCTTGATGATACCGTGATTTTGTTTTGAGCAATTCCCATTTCTGAGTCTGGGATGCGGCAGCGCTTGCTGTCCTGAGCCCCACGCTATGGCCAGCATTTAGCCCATTAGTGAGAAATTCCCTTAGTTTTCTGATTAAAGGTGTAAAATGTAAAAACATCTCGCATGTGTTTTGTGTATTTTAAGCCTTTTGCTGTGTAAATGTCTGTTAGAGTCTAAGAGGAATGTCTTGTGTTTTATTGTTTTTAAAGCCACAACCAAACAGCAAGTATAAAACAAGTATGTGCCGAGACCTTCGACAGCAGGGGGGGTGTCCGAGAGGAACAAACTGTACATTCGCTCATTCTCAGGAAGAGCTTGAAAAGTGAGTGTGGGAGACTTTTTTTTCTTTTTCTTTTTAATTTAAATTCAAGCAATCTCCATAGAATTTTGAAAGCAGCTTCTTCTATACATTTATTCATTTGAAAGGATTTGTGGATCTCTTGAAGTCACAACACTTCACATGAAATTGAAGATTCAGTAAAGCAACATCTGCCAACTAATTCCAGGGTTTTTTTTAGTTTGCCCCGTATAAGTAAAATTTCCTTTCCTGAAACTGAATCTATGCTTAGTGTCTGTCAGGAATTGGTTATATCACCTACAAGAGAGAGAATGTTAATTACATTTTAATTGATTAAGGAATAATTGAATTATTTGAACAATATGCAATGTCAGCATTCTTGAAGCTGTTTTCACCCAGATACCATTTCAAAGAACTACAGAAGTGGATCTTGTAAGAGGAGAGGTGATCTTTGGATACAAGGAAGATGTTGATTATCTGCAGATTGCTGAAAATAAGGATCAGTTTTTGAAATGCTGTAACTTTGGATATCATCTTCCTCTCAATCCCTTCCTTGACCAGTTTTACAAATACATTAAACTTCACAATAAGCACTTTTTAAATTGTCTGTCCTTTGTGTGTGTTTGCACATGTGCTTGTTTACAGATACCGCTTGAGGAACAAAAAAATTAGTGCAACAGTGAGAACATTCCCCCTTCTAAATAAAGTTGGCGTAAATAGCACCGTCTCAACCACAACAGGAAACGTAATTTCTGTCATAGGAAGTCCTGAGGCAACAGGGAAGATGGTGCCAAGTACTAATGGAATAGCTAATCTAGAAAGTGGTGTTCCCCAGCTGATCCCTCGCTGCGCGGACACCTCCCTGAGAGCTTTGGAGAACACCAAGAAGGGAGGGAAGACTGGAGCCAATGGCCAGAATGTTTCTGCATCCCCTACAGAATCACTACCTGAAAAGTAGGTAACCTTATTCATAAATATACCTAAGCACAGCATTTTGCTTTTAGATTTTCACAGAGCTTGTGGATGGCAAATAGGAGATACCAAATTCTGGTCCCGGCTTACCGGTGCTCACTGACTGTGGAGTTGTGTAAGATCTGGTACTGCAGTACAGATACTATTATACAGAGGCTGTGGGTTCAAGTTGTCAGAGCCAGCACCGATTGTTTTAGCTGTTGAATACTTCCATGCAATATAGATAAAATGGTAAATCTCTCTCTTTATTCTGTTGTTCTCAGCCTGGTATCTTACTGTTGGGTTATTACATACAAATAAAACAAAAAGCTTGGACTCAAAATTCAACATTTCCTGAAACCGAGAAGGGTGTGCGTAACACTCGTTCCCTTAATAATCCTGGAAACCTTCTAGTTTGGGGTATTTCCCTTCGAACACTTTGGTAGTTCTCCAGGAAGCACTGAGCCTCTAAACAACTGTTTCAAAGCCTTTGTCTTTACCGGAATACCCTTAAAAGTGGTGTGTAAGCTGCTGGGTACGTACCAAAATATTTATATCCACTTTCAAGTTCTCTTAGGAGAAAGTCTTAAGACATAATAACAGTGTCAGTTTGGGGTATAAAAAATAAAATTCCAGAGGAAATGACATGGCCCAAATTTCCACATTACATGGGAGTGTACACGAACAGATGACTGAAATAAGTAACTATCTGCTTAATGATTTCTTGGTGATCCTTTCCAGTAAAATTGGTTCTCCACCCAAGACTCCTGTAAGCCAGGCAGCAGCTACCTCAGCTGGTCCTCCTAATATTGGAACAGAAGTTAATTCTGTGCCTCCAAAATCCAGCCCGTTTGTTCCTAGAGTACCTGTCTACCCTCCACATTCTGATAATGTTCAATATTTCCAAGATCCCAGGACTCAGCTGTCATATGAAGTTCCGCAGTACCCGCAGACAGGTGAGTGAGATGAATGCTGTATCAAAAATAGCTCTGAACTTTTCTCTAGGTAAGCCTGGATGCTGAGAAATAACTGTTCAGTTTTGTGGATTTTTGGGTTTTATTTTTAAATATCAGCTGAATCATCACTTAATGCAATATGAATCTGGTGCGTTGCCAAGTATAGGAGGAACCTCTAGTTTGCTGCCAGTGTTGGTGGTTCCTGTCTTTGTGTGCTATATGTTATGCAGTTTGTACCTCAGCATCCAGAAGAACTTGAACCTCAAGGTCCTTCATCTACTTTTTCCTTTATTAGCATTTAATTGCATTTATTTAGACTTGCTCACCTGGTGCCCGGTCGGAGAGGTATCCACAAACAGGATGCAGACCCAGAGGCACAGCATGCTTCTGCATCTCTGTGCTTCTCAAACGGTTTTGAAAGGTTTCAGTCAGCTTTTGGAGTTGCAGTGTGGGTGTTTGTATTCAGACAGATGTTAAAGCATCAGGTCACTCACAAGCTCTCAGAACAAAAGGCAGAGATACTCAGACAATCCTTGCCAAAGAAAAAATTACAAGCCAAGTGTGAAATGGTTATTTATGGACTGTTGGAATTACTCTTTTTTTATCAATTTAGCTCTTTATTTTGGAGATAACTATTTTAACTTCCAATATAAAGAAGTGCTTAAGGTGCTGTCTTCTCACTTACATAGTTATACCACAGACATAGGAGCAATGGCAGAGAAACTCCATTTTCCAGACTGGGTCAATGGTAAAGGGTCAGCACTACATCTGCAAATGTGGTTGTCATACATGGAATTATATTCACAGAAAAATGATAGGCTCAGTAACTGGTTTGTAAAGTGTGACTCTTCATTCTCTAAAGGTACTTACCAACACTATTTACAGTTTTAGAAGGTGTAAAATCTGGGTCATTTGTGGTTACATTAAATATACCTTTTTCCAATTTTTAAGGATATTATCCACCACCTCCAACAGTACCAGCTGGTGTGGCTCCTTGTGTTCCTCGCTTTGTGAGGTCCAATAACGTTCCAGAGTCCTCCCTCCCACCTGCTTCCGTGCCATATGCCGATCATTACAGTACATTTCCCCCTCGAGATCGACTGAATTCTCCTTACCAACCTCCTCCTCCGCAGCCGTATGGACCAGTTCCTCCTGTCCCTTCTGGAATGTATGCTCCAGTTTATGACAGCAGGCGCATCTGGCGCCCGCAGATGTACCCACGGGACGATATTATTAGAAGCAATTCTTTACCTCCCATGGATGTGATGCACTCATCTGTCTATCAGACATCATTACGTGAGAGATACAACTCTTTGGATGGGTATTACTCTGTGGCTTGTCAACCTCCAAATGAACAGAGGACTGTGCCTTTACCAAGGGTAAGTGAGAGCCGGAAAGGGAAGGGCATAGTCTTGGTTCTGAAGGTCATTACTGAAAAACTGGTAAATAATTAGCATAGAACTCTTCTGTTTGTTTATTTGGGGTTACAGTGATTAAGACCTTTGACCTGGACAAAGTTCTTGGTTTGTTTTTAACCTTAATACAATAGACTTGTGAAATAGACCACTCGAATCTGCATTAGGACCAGAGCCCCTCTGCCTCTTTAATTGCCATGCGCGTTGCTTGAATTAAGTATGTATTTAAGATTGGAGTTGCCATACGTGGGCCAGGTTCTCCAAATCCTTGTGAAAATCTTCAAGCAGTATCACTGGAAGGTTATAGACCCAAAAGAATTTAGAGGTCCAGGTGTGTCCTGTGCAAGTATTTGTCTTCTGATTAGAGTGTGATAGGATACACAGTCCTGTATTTGTTATTGCTAGGAGCCTTGTGGTCATTTGAAGACTGGTTATGATGAACAATTAAGACGGAAGCCGGAGCAATGGGCACAGTACCACACGCAGAAAACTCCTTTGGTATCGTCAACCCTTCCCATAGCAACACCATCTCCAACACCACCTTCTCCTCTCTTCAGTGTAGATTTCAGCACAGAGGTGGGAAGCCAAAGAACTTACTTATTTTCCCTTCCTGTTTCTGTAAGATACCATTTAATACTTCTAGGAAAGGTTTTCTAGCTGCTATCTATTGTTCATAAAATTAATTTGATCTTATAGGAAAAGGAGAGTAATACCTAGTAACAAATGCATTCAATTCAGTATTAAGGTGACTCTAAATGTGGTTGTGGATAAAGGTCAAGAAGTGAAGTTACTCAATTTACTCTCACTAAAGGAAATGTAATGTTATTGAACTAGCTTTTTGAGCTGCCAGGTTTTTATGTAGGGAACAATCATTCTTTTCCATTAAGAAGGACCTTTCCTTTTATACTGCGCATGGCATTATGACATGATGAATAGACTGGATCAAGCTGCAAATGCACTCTTAAAAGTGGTGTCATGGTTTAACTCCAGCCAGCAGCTATGCACCACCCAGCTGGTCACTCACTCTCCCCCAGTGGGATGGGGGAGACAATGAGGAGAGTAAAAGCAAGAAAACTCATGGGTTGAGATAAAAGAGAGTTTAATAAGTGAAGCAGGAAGTCGCTCATGCAAGCAAAGCAAAACAAGGAGTTCACTTGTTCCTCCCCATGACAGGCAGGTGTTCAGCCATCTCCAGGAGAGCAGGGCCTGTCACACCTAACGGTGGCTTGGGAAGGCAAATGCCATCACTCTGGTGCCCCCTTCCTCCTCCTTCCCCCAGCTTTATGTGCTGAGTGGGATATAGTCATATAGTCTGGATCTTCGGTCGTTTGGGGTCAGCTGTCCTGGCTGCGTCCCTTCCCAGCTGCTTGTGCACCCCCAGCCTGCTCGCTGGTGGAGTGGGGTGAGGAGCAGAAAAGGCCTTGACACTGTGTAAGCGCTGCTCAGCGAGAATGAAAACATCGCTGAAGTATCTACACTGTTTTCAGCACAAATCCAAAACACAGCCCCATACCAGCTACTCTGAAGAAAATTAACTCTTATCGCAGCCCAAACCAGCACAAGGAGTTGGTAGCCCCTTGTGTACTGATAAGTTCTGTAACCAAGAATGGAAACTTTATTTCCTATATGTGTAAACTAAATGCATCCAAGAAACTAGTTGGAGAACCACTGTGCCAAGCACTCTTTGCTGTGGTTTGACAGTTCCATTGATGAAATTGGAGGTGTTGGACTCTGATTATTCAGAAAAGGTCTCGTAAGATAGGTGTACCTGAAGTCCCCTGTGGGTGCATTCAAGGCCGGTCAGGATTTAGTCCTTTTCATCTGGATTGGGAGGTTCCAAGTCATGTTTCAGTCTGCCACTGGCTTGTACACCAAAGGGAAATGCTTGGCTTCCTCTCAGTTTAATTACTGTAGGTACTTGCCTGAAGAAACCTGCCCGTAATGTAGTGGCACTGATTTCAACCCCTCATCTTGGCAGGCCAGGCGGTTATTTGCAGTGGTGAAGCTTGCCCTTCTTTGACAGCTGTCAACTGCACCTGACAGAATGGGTTATGTCGTCCCTAAGTCAAGTCTTGAATACAGCTAGAACCCCTTGAGTCACTTGTGAGATAATTTAACTAAATAGCAGTAAATGTCTTTTCTGATTTTAAGACGAATTCCCTGGTCTTATTAATCACTGTTTATTTATTCCCTTCTCTGTAGTTCTCAGAGAGTGTCGGTGATTTGAGTGGAACTAAATTTGAGGAGGACCATCTCTCTCACTACTCACCGTGGTCTTGTGGCACTATTGGCTCTTGTATAAATGCTATCGACTCAGAGCCCAAGGATGTGATTGCCAATTCAAATGCAGTGTTAATGGTAGGGGTTTTCTGCACGTTCTCTCTTTAGAGCAGTGATGCTTACATGCTGGAGTGTCTTCTGTTTGGTTAAACAAGCCCTTTTTTTTGAAAGTGGATAGCATCTGTTCTTAGTATTTTAGAGTAGTTCTGCACATCTGAGGCTGTTTGAAAAATCTCAGTTTTGTAAATAAACAATGTATTTCCTTTGACAGAAGGCAGTGCCTTCAATAAAATTCTCAGATGTCTGAAACAACTATTCTAATAACAGATCTCTGTAAATCAAATTTGCAGCCAAAATATTTTGAGTAGATAGTCTGTGACAAACGTATTAATTTTAAATGTGCTCTCTGATTAGAGTGAGATGAACATTTCTGACTTCTTAATTTTGTTTGTCTCTCTTCCGAGTTCTTTATGTAAATGTATATATGTGCACATACATCCTGACCATTTCTGAGGCCTCTCAAGTAGTCTCAGAGCACGTTGCAGTGGCAGCCTGACTCGCCAGTACTGGTCGTTGTAGCCGGGTCAGAGCAGTGTTTCCATTCAGGAACACCTTTCCTATTTGGCTTGAGGGCAGTAGTCCATCCTGTATGAACGAATCACTGGCCTTTAAGGATTTGAAGATGTGTTACATGTCATTGTTTCAGAAAATCTTTGCTTTGAAGTTAATCCCAAGAGCAATATATACTCTCAGAGGAGATTTGAAATACTCTGAACCCAAGATAGTCAGCACGAACTTAATCTTGGCTGTTTTGTACCCGCAGAGATTCTGCATGAACTGTTTTCCTAGACTGCCTCTTCCTTAATAACAGTTTAATGGCAAGAAATCTGGGAAAATAAAATACACCTTGTTTTTTATTAGCCAATTTCCATGAAAGAGAACAAGCTAACTGAAAGACTTCAGGGAACAAAAACTACATAGTCTGAGTCACGGAGTCCAGCTTGCCTCCGGAGCGGGGAGAGCTCTAGCTTTAGTGGAGCAGGTCACCTTTATGTTCTGTCAAACAAGTGGAACCAAATCTCATCCCAAGCTGTCCTTGGTGCTGTGCCTCCCTCAAGTATAGGAGAGGGTACCAAAGGACCTTACAACATACTGGAACTTTTTCTGTCTGGAAACACGAGCTTGGAAAAGCAAGATTATTTCTTCTGGCACTGGCAATAGCTTTCTCGAGGTCAGGTTGCCTTTAAAGGGCAGTAGTTAAATCATTGAGGCCTGTCTTGGCTCTGTAGTTGGCAGATTTTCAGCATTGTATTCTTCAATAATCAGAAAGTTATTGGCCAGCTAGCGAATCTGAATAACCTCAAATGAGTCCATGTATCTTCTGTCTCCTAAATGCGTAGGATTTGGACAGCGGGGATGTTAAAAGGAGAGTGCATTTATTTGAAACTCAGAGAAGAGCGAAGGAAGAAGATCCTATAATCCCATTTAGCGATGGACCGATCATCTCCAAGTGGGGTGCAATCTCCAGGTCATCCCGCACGGGTTATCACACGACAGATCCTATTCAGGCCACTGCTTCCCAAGGAAGTGCTACTAAGCCCATCAGTGTATCAGGTACAGGCTTCGTACGACAATACAGCACGTCACAGACATTTCATCCTTTTCATGCGTATGACAGCAGTGAGGATGCCAAGAGCTAAGATACTTGTATATCCCACTTTAAGAGCAAAGATAATGACTGGTATCTCAATTTGTTACAGATTATGTCCCTTATGTCAATGCTGTTGACTCAAGATGGAGTGCCTATGGCTCAGATTCTACTTCTTCAGCACGTTACGCGGAACGGTATGGGCTGTTTTCTGTGTTAAAAGCACTTTCTGAGCTTGCTGTTCTTCAAAATCCTGCATGTGGGGGGAAAAAAAATTGAACTATTAATAGATCTTCTTTAAGTTTAAAGTAAAAGATTTTTTCCTATCTAGCATAAAGCCTTGGAAAAACTAGGTTAAAACTCGTGTAGTCTTTAATACTTAATGCAGCTAATAATACCCAATTATTAGCAACGTATCCCTTGAGAGACCTAATCAAAGAACTGGAGTCGGGTACTGCCAAGCTGTCATGTCAAAATCTGCCGTGTTGAGCAGTTTCTCTCATTTTCTTGCCACATCTTACCCATACGTAAAATAAGGATATTTGTTCATATAACACCTTGGGGTACTGTGAGCCCCAATCAAGATGAAGAGCGTGTTATCTTAGTCATTTGGTTTTCTATCCAAAATCTAACCAATAGACTAATGAAATTTATGGGGCCTTTGATTTAAAGAACTTGTTTTTAATTCCTGGTTTTGCCTTCTCTCTCTTAAAGGGACAGGTTCATAGTTACAGATCTGTCTGGTCATAGAAAGCATTCCAGCACTGGAGACCTACTGAGTATTGAATTACAGCAGGTGAGATCGGATATTATAGCATGTGGCGGTTTTTAGGGTTTTATTTAAAAAAAAAAAGGGGGGGGCAGAGGAATTTATTAAAGTGATTTTAAATAAATTTTCTTGGTGTAGCCTACAGAAAATAGTACAAATTACAAAATTATCAGTCAGGGTCCTGCTAGTCCTGCAACACTTAGGATGATGCACGACAGAGGAATTTATTAAAGTGATTTTAAATAAATTTTCTTGGTGTAGCCTACAGAAAATAGTACAAATTACAAAATTATCAGTCAGGGTCCTGCTAGTCCTGCAACACTTAGGATGATGCACGAGGCCTGTCATACGAGCTGTTCCACTGATGTCAGTAAGGCTGTTTTGAGGATAAAGTGGTGAGCCTGATGCATGTCAGCAAACAGAACAAAATAAATGCTGTGCATTAGAGGAATAGGTACTTACTCACCTGGCAAGAGAGCTCTTCTTTTGTAAGCTGGTTTGTTTTGCTGTTGGGCAGTTGGTGGTTTAAGTGTAGCTGTGGGTAATCGGCGTGTTTCTTTTCATAGGCCAAGAGTAACTCGTTGCTGCTCCAGAGAGAGGCAAATGCACTAGCCATGCAACAGAAGTGGAATTGTCTAGATGAAGGCAGTCGTCTTACCTTAAATCTTTTAAGCAAGGAAATTGATTTGAGGAATGGTGAGGTAAAGAAGGGGGTAACTGGGATGAAACAAATCTTTGAGGTTTTTTGTGTATACAGAAGTGCATGTGTTTTAAAACTAAGAGTTTTAACTCTTGATTAACGTTCCCGAATATTTAGAAACTGTTCTGTGCAAGTTAAGTCACTGTTGTTGTTGCACTCGATTGTTTCCCTGAGATCAAGTGGAGGCACCTGCTGTGCTATTGCTCCTCCAGTCACCCATTGAAGAATGCCCAATCCTTTGTCATGCAATCACTATTTTTCATTCTACTTGTACATGTTATCAATGTACACATTCTGCCAATGGACTCTACAGAAATATCCTCTTCAGCATTTGTTTTATCTCTCTGTTTCAGAACTTTTCATCAGGTTTAGCTTTGTATCCTGTGTTGTCTGTGCCTGACATGCTCTTTTGTATTGTAGAAATGTCATGTCCTAGAAATGCATCTTCTGGTTTCACTTTAGTACTTGAGGGTTGAGTGAAGCAGGTGAAAAGCCAACTCTATTTAGCGAACATATCAATTCTCTTTTTTAGACTGATTATACTGAAGACTGTGCAGACACAAAGCCAGATCGAGACATCGAATTAGAGCTGTCAGCCCTTGATACCGATGAACCTGATGGGCAAGGCGAACAAATAGAAGTAAGTACAAAAATCTGTGAGTCTCAAGAGGTCACTGTAGTTCCTAAAAAACTTGTAAAACGTCACTGTGAGTTCGTAGATCGTGTTTAGCAAAGGCTTTTGTTATCAGTCTTGGTAGTGGTATCATTGCCTTACTTTAACGCTAGGGGTCTCAGACTCCTCAGTCCGTTACCTGTCGGTTAATATACTGGAAGTTAAAACTAGTTCACTCTGTTCCTTGTCATACCTTTCAGCTTTTTGCTCTTTACCCTGTCCTGCCATTAGGCTTGTCCAAGGAGACTCTGTTCCTTTCTCCTTCCCCTCCAGCCCTGAAGCTGTAGTTAAGAACGTTTTATAGGGAAGTTTACATTTGAATGTGATCATTTAAATGAAATGTTGTGCTCACCTGATTCTAATAGTAAAGTCGTTTAAGTGATTGTAATCCAGTGCTCTTTTGTTCTCACTACTACGTCACTGGTGGTTTGTAGTTCTGTGCATCTGCCCCAGTTCCTTCTGTGCTATCTGCTCCTTTGCTGTGCAGTCGTAAAACATTCTGGCTTTCATTCCAGGCATTAGGATCAATTATCCCTTTTTCAAAGCATTGCACACTTAAATTATCTGGAACATGTTCCACCGTATGTTCCAGTACTGGTTTACAGTAGTGGCTACAGCTTCTGTTTGCTCTGCCAGGGGTATGTGATGTGGTGCTGTAGTATTGTGAATCACCATTATATGGGTAGAAGAACCTTTAATCTCTACCCCGAGTTGTTCAAACAGCTCTCACTGTCTTTATTGCCTCCTTCGTATCTCATCTGATAAATCATTCTTAGCAACTCATGCTTTTACTACTGTTGTCATTCGCTGCCATCTTTCAAAAATTGTTCTTTTCTTTTTCTTATAGTAAACTATGGTAGACATTCCAGTAGTATGAAATAAAAATAAGGAGTCTTACAACAGGACTCGCATTTCCAGCTGCTTTATGCAGTGGAACATAATAGGAAAATGAAAGCTGGTAGCGACAGTATTGATGGGCATTTCTCCTGCAGGAGATTCTGGATATACAGCTCGGTATTAGTTCTCAAGATGATCAGCTGCTCAACGGAACAACTGTAGAAAATGGGCATCCACTAAAGCAGCACCAGAAAGAATCCATGGAACAGAAGAGACAAAGTTTAGGTGAAGACCTTGTGATTCTGTGAGTGTTAGACAAAACAGCAGTGTCTGCCAGTGTTAGGCAAACAGCAGCACCAGAATAGTTGAAGCATGGTTGTTTAAGGATGACCGACGTACCTACTCAGACTTGGGTTAGACATCTGCGTTGTGTGCACATGTGAAGTGAGAAGAACTTGTTAAGAAATAGAATTAGGTCACAATATGAGTCACAGGATGGTACCGTTGTTCGTGTGCGTTGTTGTAATCGTATATACTGAAGCGTGTCACAGCTGTCAAAAACACCTTTCACACTCAGCAAGCAAAAAAGCAGAAGTATTTTTATAGTTAACAGAAGTTAAGAACACTTCAAAAGGTGAAATGTCATACTGTTTGCACAAATCTCCATAGAGGGGTAGTTTTTAAAATATACTATTTTAGGTCTGTATGTTCTGTAGTCTTTACTGTGTAACGCAGCCTTTGAAAATGAGGCAGACTACGGTGAACATCTCAAGCGTACCGTTCCGTAGTACGACGTTTAGCCTGTTGCTAAAAATGAGTCTATGTCAGTATTTATTTAATGCACACAATTCAGTTCCGGATACTTGTGCATGTACTTGTTTAATATTTGTGTAACTTATTTTTCTCCTCAGGGAGGAGCAGAAAACAATCCTGCCCGTAACCTCTTGCTTCAGTCAGCCGATCACAACATCTGTTAGCAGTGCCAGCTGCCTGCCCATCAGCACGTCAGTCAGTGTTGGCAGCCTCATTTTGAAAACTGCTCACATTATGTCTGAGGATAAAAATGACTTTTTAAAGCCTGTTGCAAATGGCAGGATGGTTAACAGCTGAAAGGCATTCATCTTTCCAGCTTGTGACCACACCATGGAAGCATTTACACTAGCTTTTTATATA
>NW_010394043.1:0-7717 GCF_000710305.1 Buceros rhinoceros silvestris
GGTGGGATAGGGAAGGTATTATCGTCACCTGAACCTTGGCTAACAAACCGGTGACACCAACACCAGAAAATGCAAAGTTATTTTAAATTGTCAACCAATTTCTTAAGAGACCTGGGCAAATTTTATTCATTTTTTTCATGCATTTCATTTGCTAATGACATTTCTCCAAGGCAGTTAAAATAAAAAGAGTACATCTGAAATGATGGTATATTATGATGATTGGTATTTAATTCCAAGTAGTGTTAATTTTTTTCAGAAATATTTTCAATATATAGTGATGAAACATTTGCCTTTGGCAATGTCTGTGATTTCCGGTTTAACGTAATTCCAGATGTGATTCATTTGACAGAAATAAAGATGCTGTCTAGATAATACTGAAAATAGCCATACAGAAGAGTATGCCATATCATTACTTCTTTTCTTTATGTTCAGTGGCTTTTTAATACTACTGACAAGTCTTCCTGAAAATATTACTCTTGTTCCTGCTTTAAGGGGCAAATTAGTAAAGGAGACATAGGACAGCAATTGATTTGAAACAGCATCTTAACTAAACAAACAAAAGCTTAGATTTAGAGGAGCTTTTCTTTAAAAAAAAAAAAAATTACCACAGATGTTAGCATTGAGAGGAGTGAAGTAGCTCACTTTTATTTTTCACTGTATAATTATTTATACAGACAGTTTTTAGCAAAAGAGTAAGCAAGTTACATTCATTATAAGTAGCAATGTAATTTATGTACATATATTTACTGAAGTATAGGAAATGTATCACAGTGTTTGCCAATAGTTCCTCTCTTGTCTCTCCTTAGTGTAAGGGATAAAATCCCAGTCCTAGGGATAAAATATAAGAAAACACTAAGCTTCAGAATATGAGGAAATATGATCGATCAAATCAAAAATTCTAGTTCAAGATGTTTTCAGCAGATGCCATCCCTGGCTCAAAGAAAGAAGAAAATCACGTGGAGAAGAAGTTGTGATCATTGCTCATCGTAGACGGTTAAAGGACTTCCTGAGCTGAAGATGGCCTCTAGATTATATTTAACAGCTACTGATGAATGTGCTTTCTATGAATGTGTCTGTTTTTGTCTTGAACACGTTTATACCATTCACTTCCATCAGTTTAAGTAATGGCTGGATGCATGGCGAAGGTGATTAGAGGAGAGAAAGTACTGTTTCAGCTGTATTTGCTCTGAAAACATTAGCTGTAATGTTGGCTGAATGCTTGCAATCTCAGATGATGTAGTTCCACCTGAGACTTGATATGAACATTTTTATAGCTAAAGATAAAAATAGTAAAAATCTAAGGTTTTGAGTTGTGATAAGGAGTATCATGACACCTTCCACCAAAAACGAAATGGACATTTCTCCCCACCCCCAGATATGCTGTTATTCACAAAGACATGTTTAAACATTCCTATTTTCTTCCAAATTTTTGGAGAAATGAGAGATTCTGAATCAAGTACGGCTTCAAAATTAAATTTGTTAATTTTGGAATTAATAGTGAAACCAATTTTGAACGGATTCTAAATAATGTGAAATTTTACCACCAGCATTAGTAAAGAGGACAAGGTAAATTTCCTAAGTAATACAATTGGAAAATATCTAGAACGCGTATCATAAAAAATGTAATATAGTTTTGGTTTAGTAAATCCCTAAGAGCAGTTTCATAATGAAAGTGTTTATTTATTGTCATTTTTTTTTCTTTACGTGGTTGGTCTTGTTGGAGAGATGTAGGAAAAGGCCTTTAAAAGTCAGTGAATGAAATATTGACAACTCAGGCAAATCAGAAGTAGCAAACATTCCACGTAATGAGTCCAAAGAATCCTTCATCTTTTCTGGTCTCATTTGGGAGTCTGAGCCTTTCATATGCCTATTGAAAGCCTGCAGCAGTTAAAAAAACCCAAACAATAAAACAATAGAAAACAACGAAAACATCAAGGAGTCAAACAGTTGTATTTTATTTGCTTTGATCCATCCGTCTTAATAGTTTTTAACAGTGATCCTGTGAAGCAGAGTTATTTCTAGGTTTTTAGACCATAGTCTGTAATCTACTTAAAGATTCCAACCACAGAGAACTTCCCTTGGAAACCCTATTTTTTACGGCTAGACACTAACTACTGTTCCAATGTGTGGATTAATGTGGTAAGCGATGACAAAGCAGAGTAATTACAGTTAATAGTTCCTCTTGCTGAATAAACTAATGTACATAGTGGATATACAAAACAGAATTAAGAAGCCCTCTCCACTAAAGGTCTTGTTGAAGATAAGTGGATATTGAAAGACATTATGTGTGAAAATAGCAGTAGGCAGTATAAAAGTGATGTATTTGTGCTGTTCACTGCGGTTGCTCCTCAAGCACTTTAGAGATTGTAGTGCAAAGAATTCTCCATCTCTGTCTTGAAGAAAGAGTGGATAATATGTAGCGCTGTCTGATGACAGTACATTAATATTTGTAATTGGAAACCAGGCAGTTTAGTGTTTAGGATTGGAGGTTAAGCAGAAAATATGAAGAATGTTTAAGGGAAGAGTTGCACAAGATTTAAGTTTCATTGATACTACCCCACAATAAGAATAAGGAAATTACTTGTTTTATTTTATTCCTATCCCATCCACTTATAAAATAAAGAGGAAAAAAATAACCCAAACCTCTGCAGATTAGGGTCTTTTGTTCAGATGTATTTCTCAGTGTATCTACTATGCTCCCATTGCAGTATTCTAAATCACCGCAAGAGAGGTCTGAGGTGTAATATTTCATTTTCAACCAGCAATGCAGGAGAGTTTAAAAAAAAGAAAAAAATCATACAGTCTATACTTATGATTTCTTCAGATTTTTTACTTACAATTTTTTAAGTCACAATGCCAAGCTCAAAAACATATAACAGCATCTTCTAACTATATCCCAAAATGTAATAGGCTGTGACACTGAGGCAAGGAAACAGGCTTATAACATAACCAAACACTTAAACCTTCCTTATTTAAGAAAGGCAACAAAGAATATTGACAATTTTATTTTATTTTATTTTTATTTTTAGATTAGTCTTACAAGGTGCTTTTTAGTAACACTTTGTTTCATTTAACTGCTGACTCTAAAGATGTGTCCTGTTCTTGAAGTGTTTTAAGTAACTCTCATGTCTCTTTGAAGGCAATGTTTAATCCTTTCACCATACAGGATACAGGTTAGAGTCATGGAAAGTAAATATACGTTTTGAGACATTCAACAGCTTCCAGGTCCTGACTCTTAGCAGTGGAACTGTCTGAAGTAGTTTTCCTCACTATTAGCATTATAACATAACTGTGGCCATTGGGCAATATCTTAACTATATGTATTAGTCATAGCGCCTGGAAAACCTCATGTTTTTTTCTGTCCATGAAAAAAACCAAAACATATTATTATATAGTTGCCTTTTAGGAACAAGAATAAGGCCACACAGAGAGATTAAAAGACTGTGTGAGTCTAGAACCAAGAAAACCATCAAAATTTAGCTCCAGAATCATTAAGTTCTCTTTAGTTGGAGGCACATAATGCATAATGTAATAAAGAAAGGCAAAGGGGTTTTTTTGGGGGGGTTGTTTCAGATTTGTGTGTGTGTGTGAATAGCAAATTATTGCAGGCTGAAACAGGGATAATGCTTTGGCTAGAGGTATTATTGCTCATTTTTGCCTTTTTTACATCTATGGCCAAATTAATGTTCAGCCTGTAAAAGAAACAGCTTGAAATGTTGAGAATTATACTGTATTTTTTCAGGAATATATACAGCAACAATTTAGCACAAAGATGTTTACAGGTTTATTTTAAAAGGAATCAAAGATTAAATACAAGAAAAAGGGGGGGAAATATTAGACCCACTGCTAGATTAGATTATCATTTAGACTATTAGCTCATCATTTTCTGTGTTTTCCATTTTGAGGCATCAGTTGACCAGTCTGGCAATTGGTCCACACCTGCATGAAAACACAGGTCAGAACAAAATAGCTTGGATAACTTAATATAACTTTGTCCTCTGAATAACAGCCAGTGTAGCACCTGGAATAACCATCTCTTTAGAAGTGCTGTTTCTAAAATCCTAGATGAAGTGAAAAATGCCTTATTTACTTCATCTCTACAATCCATGCAACCCTCCACTTAGTTGATATGACAATACTTAAGCATATGGTGTGAGTTGTTTTTAATAGTTTCTAGCAAAGCCTTTTCACTTTGGATTTTAACTAAACTAAAATACATCCACTAAGAAGGAAAAGTTTTAAATAGTTTGCTACTTAAAAATTGAAGACATGTCAATGTTGTTAAAATAATTGTTTCCAAAGTTGAAAACAAAAAGTTAATTATTCACATGTAAGTATTTAAAAAACAAGTCATACAACACTAACACCAGCATATTTTAAAAAATTAAAGACTACTCTCATCCAATTCTTAAGTTTTAAAAGTTCTTGTGATCTGAATTGCCAAGATTAGAGAAACTCAGAACACAGTGTTCTGAAAGACGAATATTTTTTAAAATTTTGTTTGCGAGGGCTACACAGAAAACGAAAATGGAAAGAAACAGTGACATTGCATTAGCTCTTTGTATTCTGGTCAATACAGATTTAACTCTGAGTTGTGAGTAGAGTGAAACTAAACATGAAAAAGTACAAGGATATTTTTACACATGTGGCACAGCTTTCTCATTTAAAGTGTGCACCAATTCTCCCAGGGAAACTACAGACAATTCCTGCAGTGTCTGATGATTCAGACAGAAAATCAGATTGACATCCTCAATTGATTCATATGTACTGTGTATATGCATACTTATCCCTATAAACTTCAATGTTTGCCTGCCCAGTGTGTCAGGAAAACTGGATTTTATTGTCCAAGCTAGCCTCTACACTTCGTATATTTAAACAGGATGGCTGTGGAGAAGGGTGCCTACAGACCCTTGAAAAGGTAAGTTAAAATAGCTCTTGAAAGATTAAAAAAAAAAAAAAAAGAAGAAAAAAAAGACAGGTCAATCTATCGTTAGGGATTTGTGGATGGTAAGGCTCACGTTCTGCTTCAAATATTCATGTATCTGAGTGATGTGGACTTCCTAAAAAAAAGCAAAGGCAAAAGCACTTTAAAACACAGTGCAGTAACTGTGCTTATGTTTTAATGTGTGTCATGTCCTTCTTAACTCCTTGTTATACAATGTAAATGCACTAATAACAATGAATTCAATTAAAATTAATTTAGATGTCATAGATACGGCCACAACAGTTCTGCTGTAAAGCAGAGCTAATTTAATGTATCACTAAAACAGAAAGTTACCAGTTTTAGTGACTTATTCATACTCCACAGCATATATTAAAGCTGTACAGATGGCCTCCAGAGAAGCCAAATAATCACAATGATGGAAGGTGGACTGCTGCACAGATGTTTCCTCAATGCTCTACACTTTCCCTCAGGATGACTTTAGGGACATGCCAGCAAAGGGATGGCTAGGCAGGTCTAGTCCCTATATTTCCTACAGAGTATGAGATGAAGATTATAAGGAAGAATAAGGGACCTAGTTTACCAGTCTCCTCTCGAGAAGAGATGAGCGAGGTAATGGGGTCATGGGAATATGTTTTGAAATTCCCAATGCAGAAAAATAAGAGAAAGGTGCATGCAAAGGGAATAAAAATTACATCATGGAAGAGTTTGTACATACTAGATGCTTTCTAGTTTAAATGAATTTGTACTACAAAACCTTTCTTAACTTTCTGGAAAATTTATTTCAAAAAAGAAATCTCAAAAAAAAAAAAAGAGTCAGTATTAAAAGATTTAACTGGAAATGTTTTAATATTGCCTCAATTTTATTTCCTAAGAGTAGTCTGATTAAAATTCTCATGAAATCACCTAAAATCTCAAAAGTACTCTTCAAGTTTCTAGCAAAGCCATTTCACTTTGGCTTTTAACTAAATTAAATTCCATCCACTAAGAAGGGACAAAGCGCTCCCGAGGTTTGTTTGACCAGCTCCAGCTGTGGCATATTTAGGGGCATGAGTAATAATAGGAGGACTGATAATCCAAGCCATGAATTAGAATTCATCTTGACTGTTAGAATCCTATAAATTGTTAATTAACAACAGTGGCATTGTCATTACAGAACTCGATGAATAATTTCCTGCGCAGTCATATTGTGATAAAAAGATTGACCAAGCAAGCAATTTTAAGAAGCTGTGTGGGAAGTTCAGCAATTTCCTTCTGCAGTTAAGCTCATCATTTTTTCTCCCAGTGTATGAGTTATCGACTTTCTGTTATTTATAACATGTAATAGATGGTATATCAATGTAATTGCTATTATATTTAATTTATGTAGTCACTCCTAAATTGTTAGTTTGAAAATATTAAACTAATTAACTATAAACCCATTAAGAATTGTGCCCACTAATGGAGCACTAATAGAAGTTAATTTTCTTATATTCTCAGTATATTTAGCCCATTATTATCAGATGTCCAAAGAAGTTCTTTGATGCTTTACCATTAAGCTCCAATCAGACCAAATTCTAGTATGCACTGACTCTGCTAATGCTTGCTGTACAGCTCTGAATATCATCATGGAAGAAGAAATTTCCAGCAACCTCAACTTTGTTGGCTACTTGAATTATTTACACCTTTATTTCATCTTCTTTTAATCCTGCCTCATGTGCAGGTAGCAACGAGTTCTCAGCTGGAGCGGAACGAATCACCTGAATGCCAATGTGGTGTGCAGTGAGACCCGTTTATTGTTTACAACGCTTCTCTATTTATAGACAGTAGATTCTTGCTCACGTGGCTGGTTACATAGTGATTGGATGTGTTCCTTGTCACACAGACAGTACGCATCTCTGAAGGCACTGTGATTGGATACAGGAGTTAGTTCACGCGCAGTTTCTGATTGGTTAGTGTTGATCAAACAGATGCTAGTTAGAGATACAATTTCCCACACAATAATGTTGCAGCTGAGTTTCGGCTGCTAAGTTTCCCAGAGAGAGTAGCATATTTTTCACAGTTCTAATTTCTGCTTGTCCCGGTTTGAGCTAAACTTCCTGGTTTGAGCTGAAACCTCCTTGTTTTGGGTAATGGACGAATAGAATTATTCCATGCAAATACGATAATTCCGCATTTAATTGGTTAAGGGGGTCAGGTGCAATGTTACGTGTCAAGGCTTTAAAAGCAACAGGCTGGGGGAGTGTCTCTCTCTCTCCTCCTGGACTCGCTGCACGGAGAGTTCCTGCCGTGGACCTGCTGGCAGACGTCCAGGCCCGACCAGGCCCGGCCAGAGCCGACCCGGCGAGCGACCAGCCCAAGGCTTGAGGGGCTGCCGGCATCCCCCGGATAGCTCTGTGAGCTCCCGGGCAGCGGCACGCAGGGAGTCGAGTCCTCCCACGAACCTGCTCTGCCGAGGGACTGGACCAGAACCAGGCCTGAGGACCACGCCTCGGGATTGCCTGAAATCTACAGACTGCAGACTCTGAAATGCACTCGCCGTGAGTTCTGTGTTGTCTGATAATCGGAAAAAATACACTCCCAGCCGTTTCGTGAAGGGAGTTTCTCCTCCCGTGAAAATTGGCCGTGCACAGAATTCCGCCCCCATCTCGCCGTGGGGACTGAGAGTAGCTGCCCAGAGGCCACCGCGCACCCCCCACTACCCACCCCGCCAGCGCAAGAAGAATTCAACTAGGCCGGCCGGAACGGACCAAGGCCAGGTATCCCTCCTATCTTCACTGTTGGCTGCCTGCCCAG
>NW_010394044.1:0-527 GCF_000710305.1 Buceros rhinoceros silvestris
TTTGGGATGGAAGGACCTTCAAAGGTCACGGCAGTGAGCAGGGACATCTTCAGCTGAGCGGGGTCCTCAGAGCCACATCCAGTGTGCCCTGGAATGTGAGTGCAAAATGTTCCTTCCCTATGTCTACTCTGAATCTCCTCCTTTTGGTTGAACCCATCACCCCTTGGCCTGTCCCGACAGCCCCTGCTGAAAAGACTGTCCCCATCTTTCTGACAGCCCCGTTTAAGTACTGAGAGGCCACAATCCCATATATGTTTTTAAATTCTAAAGACCACAGCCATAAATCTGTCACTGCGGGGTCCAAACGCCGGGAAGGGGCAGCCCAGCAGCAGCCAGCCCTCCACGGGGAGGCTCTACTCTTGCTCAGCATCTTCCTGCAGGCGCTGCCACCAGCCCCAGCGATCGCCCTGGCCCAGCGCCACGCAGGGACGTGGCTGTGATGGGCACAAAGGTGTCTGCCCGCTGCACACTCCAGGAGCTCACGCTTCATGGCCGAAACACCCCGGGGGAAGGAGCAGCAGCCGCGG
>NW_010394044.1:587-2245 GCF_000710305.1 Buceros rhinoceros silvestris
AGCTCACGCTTCATGGCCGAAACACCCCGGGGGAAGGAGCAGCAGCCGCGGTGGGTTGGCGAAGGATGCGCTCTACAACCAGCTGGAGCAGCGCCCAGAGTTCAGATTCGCTCCATCTGCTGGCACCGGGAACACTGAGCTATTCCGTGCGCTTCACTAGAATAACCTCTCTTAAAAACAATCCTCTTGCTTAAAAGTTGGTGAGAGCACTTCTAACGCTGACCAGTATTTTCCCCTGCCGAGCGTGGCACAGCGAAGCCCCAGACCCACCACTCCTCTCTAACCCCTGCCTGGAGGAGCAGGGGGGTGGATGGTTTTTTTCCCCCTTTCTAGGGCTCAGCTGTGGAGTTCAGGCAGCCAAGCTGCACATCTCCGCCGCCCAAGCAGAGGGCACTGCTGGCTCACGCTTTGGGCCAGGGCTCTGCTGCAGGGCTTTGGGCTGAGTCAGCCCCAGCAGCTGAGAAACCCTCTGCCCATTGAATCCCCCTGGCTGCAACAGGTCCCCAAGCCACAGAAATAACAGGTTAAAAAGTGGTGACAAACCTCGGTGCACCAGAGCAACCCGGGCAGAGCGCCAGGACGGTGCCGGCTTCTCAAAAAGGCAAGAGCTGGCTAAAACGGGGAGGAAAAGCCATAACCAGAGGGCAGGAGATGACAACCTGCCCCAGTTTCAGGGGTTCAGCCTTGTGCCCATACTGCCTGCTGACCGTCCACCCTGCCCGCGCCCTGCCCGTGGCTTGCCCAGCGCCAAGGTTCTGTGTGAAAACTTGTTAAAGTTTCAAAGTTATTTTTATGCCATGGATTCTGAAAAGCAGCACATTTTTCTGTCCTTTTAGTCCCCCTGATGTTTATTAGAAGTCTGTGGAGAGGGAATCTGCTTTCCCTCACCCGCCTGCAGCTCACTCTCTGCCATCACTTCCATTTTCTCTGCTTTTTGTTTTGTTTCCCTGATGAAAAAGGACAGAAAAGAAAGGGGAAAGCAGAGGATGTAGAAAACCCTTTTAAGTTTAGTTTCAGGGGCATCAAAGCATTCACAGCCTCCTTAGAGATGTCTCTACGTGTGCTCTGTGCTTGCAACCCTCCCCGCGCATCCACCTCACTCATTATTCCCCTTATTCCCATTATATTCCCTTTATTCCCATTATTCCCATTTGGCATGCTCCATCATTCCCGTGCTCTGAGCGCTTTCAAACCAGATCCTTCTGGCAGGCCAGGCTGCCTGGGGAGGGCTGGCTGCCCCCTTGCGCTCCTGGCAGGCAGAGTCGGGTTTCCAGGGCCTCGGATGCTCCTCCGACATCGCATCGGGATCCTGATGCATCCCAGCGATAGCTGCCAGAAATCAGATACTTTGGGAGCTGCGGTTGTGCTGCGGCCATAGAAATCCTCCCGTTTCAACACCCGGCAGTGGCTGGAAGAGGCTTTCTCCTGGTTTCATCTAACCTAGTTAACAAGAGGAGTAATGTCCCTGGAGAGGTGTAATAAAATTAACTTGCCAGTCAAAAAGAAGCCGATGATTTATGATCACTTGTGATAGATCCTCTTAGTCTTCTTCCCAGAAATCCCCCAGTGGCCTCTCGCTGCCAAAACGCAGGGGCTGAGCACTGTGATCCATCCCCGGCACCGCGGGGAGGGCCCGAACCCTCGTGGTGCCGATGTCC
>NW_010394044.1:2537-4085 GCF_000710305.1 Buceros rhinoceros silvestris
GGGCACACGGGGCAGGACGGGGACAGCCAGCGCAGCCCCACAGCGGTGGTGGGCACTAATCCTGCCCCGACGGCTGCCCAGGGCTAAGCTCAGGTTTCCTGCCCTCTCCCCCGACTCGACCCACCCAGTGCCTCGTCTGAGAGCCAAACTCCATTAATCTCGGCCACACCGAGTCATTAGGGGCGGATAAAGCTACTTACCCCAATTCCTTCCTGCTCGTCTCAATCCCAGCCAAGCATTTTACCTCGGCGCCGGCTGCCTCCCCCCATCAACAAGCCAAGGCGTAATGTTACTGTTTGCTCTCTCCTTTTGGGGTCCCAGTCCCAAACAAGCCATTTAGACGTGGCCGTGAATCCAGCCGGGGACTGGGAAGGGGCTTTGCGGACGGGGCACAGCCCTGGGCTTGGAGGATGGGTTCACTCGTCATGTCTGTGGGGACCACGGCGAAGGGCTGCGGGGGGCACAGAGCTGCTGCGGTGGCCACCATGGGCAGCAGGCTCAGCCTAAGGAGCCCAGGCGGGTTTAAGTGAGCTGCAGTGTTGTTTCTGCACAAGATTAGAATTTTGGGGGTCTGCACAACAAGTGCAATAGCCCCAAAAAAGGTGGGGGGAATGTACATCCAGATACAAAAAATCACACTGAAAAATTCAAGCTTGTACCAAGCATAAAGAGAGCAGGATCAGGCCCTCAGCAAGGTTCAGGACAGCCTGGAGCCGTGTTGGAGGAGAGCGAGAGCTCTCTAGGAGGGCAACCCCAAAGAAACCGCTCAAGCAGGGGCTGAGCCGTGCCCCCACCAAAGGGATGTAGCAGCTGCCGAAGCAAGGCTGTGCCCTGGGCCTGCAAAACCCTCCTGGGGAAGGTGAGGGGGGGTTGTTCAGTCATAATTCTTATTTTAACTGGAAAATAAGGCACCGTGTGCCGGGATGTCCCACGGGTATGAATGTACCTGGACTGGAGGAATGAAGGCGCAGGACGGAGGAGCAGCCCGTGGGGCTGTGAGCACTTTGCTCCCCAAGCCACTCTATTTATTTTCCCTTCTGTTCCAGCCCCTCACTTCCTTGCCTGCGTTTGGGTAGTTTATTTATTCAGCCTCCCCTAACAGTCCGGTTTGGCTATTTCGGTGATGCGGGAGATACCGACCCAACCCAGACAAAAACGAGCTCTGCTCTGTCAGGGCTATCAGCAAACACCAGCCCCTGAGGCCGGCCAGGAATTTTAATTGAAATAGCCGGTCACTGGGCTCAGATAAGGCCCAGCATCACCCCACGGCTGGCGGGGCGCCCCACTCCTCCCCGCTGCCCCATGGGGCTCCCGGCACCCAGCCCCGCTCCCCAAACACACGCGGGGTCCCTGGCTCTGCTCCATGCCCCGCCGGGGGGGTCTGCCAGCTCCGTGCCCACCCGACAACGCAGCACTGGGACAGACTGGGAGGGAACTGGGGCCCAGAGCTGCTGTCGCGGTGTGTTGGAGGGGGCTCCCGCAGCAGCCCCCGCCCCGGCCCGCAGGAGCTAGGTGGTCTGCGCCCCTTATCAGCCCTTATCTCCCGAA
>NW_010394045.1:0-299 GCF_000710305.1 Buceros rhinoceros silvestris
AGCACCCCCCGCTGCAGCTGGGCCTGGGGTGCTGGGGGCCGTGTCGCAGGCAGCAGCTCCCCCGAGGAGGGAAGGCTGAGCTGACGAGGCGTGGGGCTGCGGCGCTGCCGGGTGCGGGTCAGCGGCTGGCACCCTCCCTGCCACTTGCCCCCAGGTCGTGATCAAACCCCACAACCCCAGGTCGTGATCAACCCCAACTTCGAGGTGGCAGAGAGCGACTTCACCAACAACGCCATGAAATGCAACTGCAAGTACGACGGGCACCGCATCTGGGTGCACAGCTGCCACATCGGGAACCC
>NW_010394045.1:615-910 GCF_000710305.1 Buceros rhinoceros silvestris
GCTGTACCCAGGGCAGCTCAACAACCAGATCTCGTAGGGCCACAGCCCCTGGGGAGATGGGCATCTCCCGCCCTTTGCCCCACGCGGGCGGGAGCCAGCGGAGAGGCCTCGCGCCCAGCACCGCTGCCCTGCCCTGCCCTGCCGGGGACTGCCCGGGACTCGCTGTCCCCACCTCGGGGAGCTGGTGCTAGAGTCACCACGCACCAGCACCCCCCAGTCTGGGGCCACCGCCCCAACCACTGGCCAAGAAGACTGTGCCCGCAGCACCTGGGTAAGGCCACGGCGGGGCTACTCC
>NW_010394046.1:0-269 GCF_000710305.1 Buceros rhinoceros silvestris
AGGCTCTGGCCCAGGGCAACATCACGCTGCAGGTGAGGTGGGGGGAGCAGGGACAGCGGCGAGGGCAGGGAGCCAGCGCTGCCTCTGCCAAGCGCAGCCGAGGTTTTGGTGTGGGGTCTTCACAGATGCTGCGTGACCGGGTCCGGCCCCTCTTCTACACACGGATGCGGCTGGGGGAGTTCGACCCCCCGGCCATGAACCCCTACAGCAGCCTGGACCTGAGCGCCGTGCAGAGCCCCCAGCACCGCAACCTCTCACTGGAAGCGGCT
>NW_010394047.1:0-2237 GCF_000710305.1 Buceros rhinoceros silvestris
GGGAGGAAAGAGGGAAGGGAGGAAAGAGGGAAGGGGGGAAGGAAAGAGCGAAGGAAGGAAAGAAGGAAACAAGGAAGAAAGTAGAGAAGGAAGGAAGGAAAGGAAGGAAGGAAGGAAAGGAAGAAGTAAAAGGAAGGAAAGGAAGACAGACATAAAGACAGGAAAGGAGCAAGCACACTGTAGAGACATTTAGAGAAATGTTTGCAGCGGAAGCTCGAGGCAGACTATGGAGCTGAAGGAATAACTTTCACAGGGTGATAGCAATGGGGTGATTTCTGAAGAGATTCTCCTTCTGCAGGCACACACCAGCTCACACCAGCAGCTGCCTGAGCTGGTCCAGCTCTGTGCTGAGGTGCCGTTTGTTGCTGCTCTTGGCCAGTGGGTGCGGGCAGATCAGCCCCGGTCCGTTGTTGCCGCAAGATGCCCTTTCTTTGTAGTTTGTTACCAGGCCTCTGGGCTGGTTTGAACTGGACTTTTTGCTCGTGCAGTTTGCGCTGACTTCTACAGAGTTACTCCTTCAGTGCCCCGATGCAGAAGGACGGAGCCTGTTTGCTTTGTTCACCTCAAAGTCACACTCCTGTTCCCAGCGAAGGCTGCCTGGTCTCGCTGGTCGGACAGCCCTCTCCTCCCGCGGCCGAAGGGTGAGGAGGTTACGGCAGAGCTCCCCAGGCATGCCGGGGTCTGCCACCTCGACAGACAAACCGGGGGTGAATTCAGGTCAGGTGCTGGCTCACACGGCACAGCCGATTCTGCTGGTGACATTTAATTTAAGGTTCGTTTATCGGAGGGCTGGGGTATGGTACCGCGCATCTCGCATATGTTCTGCTTCAGGCTCCGTGAGGCTGCGCCTGTCCGCGGAGATGCCGGTATAATTCACAAGTGGTGACTTAGGGCCGTGCCGTGGGGAAGGCGAATGGCTGCGGGCACGAGCCCCGGGCAGGAGCCGTTTCAGTTCGGGAGGGCGACCAGCAGCGCTCGCTGCTTCGTCCGTTCCCCAGTGCCCCTCATCGGTGTGGCACATACAGAGCGCAGCCGGCACGGATTTCTGCCTAGAGCGGCCGGAGACAGCAATCCTTGTTTTCTGTGATTTTACCCTCCTGACACTTCCTCAGAGGTAGAAATCGCTGCTCGGGCGGCAGAAGAAAAGCGCGTCGGAGGCACCTGTAGCTGATTTTTTATGTATAAGTAAACCCGGCGCTGCATAATCTGCACTTGCTGAGACGTTAGCCCTAAGTAACCTTTACAGCTGGTTGTGGTGCAGAGGGAGATGTTGGTATTCATGAATGTTTTGACATATTTGACATTTTCTATATGGTGTGCTCTTTCTCTGCTTTCCTGATTCCCTCCTGTCTCTGCTCCCCGTTCTGGCGGTGAATCGTTGCCTTCCTCAGGCGGCCGTGGCCTGCGCGGGTTTGGAGGCAGGACGGTGGGTCTGCAAAAACACTTCGGCTTTGTGGTTTATTTTTTTCTTTTTTAAAATTTATTTTATTTATTTTATTTCCAAGTATGTGCCTAGGTAAATAACGGGATTATTGCATTTTAACGCAGTGTGACTACAGCCGGAAGGGCTCGTTTTGGCAAAGCAGTGATTTGTGCTCTCCTTCGAAAGCAGCGCCTGGCGTACAGACGTGTGAAAATCTGGAGGCAAGGGGCTGCGCAATGAGAGCTGAACGTAGCTGCCACACAAGGGTTTTGGGTTCATCACAGCACGAGCAAGGCAGCCCTGCTCAGTGCAGCCGGGTGGTGAGTGGGTGCTGGAGTAGCCAGTGCGATTTTCTGTGAGACAAGACAGGCCAGGGGATGGCTGACGGTAAAACTAACGGGGGATAAAGGCAGAGAGCACGGTTTGTGCTCTCAGAAAAGGCCTCGTGCCCGCTTCAGGTAATTTCTGATTTTTACCCGCAACTCCAAAGTCTGCTGGGCAAAACCAAATCTCCTTAGTAAATCTGGAATTGTTGCTACGATGGGAGAACCTGGGTAACGCCCGTCGGGTGTTTTTCTCCTCAGCTCCCTCTTTGACAACAGCGTTATGCCGCATGGAGGGAGAGCTTACAGCAGACAAATGTTTCTGTGAAGGAGAAAATATCCTTGAACGCCTTCTGTCTGCAGCTTTTCTGGGCCACCTCCCTCGGTGGGACCGGGCCCCGCTCCTCTGGCTCCCAGCAGTGCTGGTGACCGCAGCGATGTGTCGGTGGGCAGCGGCCGCTGCTGTGTGTGCTGGGTCACTGCTCTCAATT
>NW_010394047.1:2379-2817 GCF_000710305.1 Buceros rhinoceros silvestris
ACGGCTTCAACAGGCCAAGTCTGCTCTGCAGCCCTGGCAAAACCAGTTTGAGATGCTTGTGGCGCATCTTACCAAAGAGTAGGGGCTGGCATGTGCTAATAAATAACATTTATAAATAACATTTCTCAGCTAGTTTTTCTTCACTAATGTGGTTTTCTGCAGAGAGACATCAATCCAAAAATCTTAATTCCTCCATCATTTTAATGTTCCATGCGAATTGCACAGAATACGACGAGCCGCTCAGAACTGCAGACAGTAAAACGCAGCTGTGTTCCGGGTGTAAAATAAACGGCAAGAAGCCTTGTCCGCCTGGTCCCATTCTCCAACCAAACTTGTAAAAAGGGTTGGGATTTGTGATCATTAACCCCTGAGAAAGTGCCCACGTTTGGTCGCGGAAGCAGCTGCTCGGCTGGTGCTTGGGTAATGGCGGGGGGTTGG
>NW_010394047.1:2939-7991 GCF_000710305.1 Buceros rhinoceros silvestris
GGGTGTTTGATGCCGGGGTGGGATGTCACCGCTGCACGGCCAGGGAAAGGCCGGGCCCGCGCTGGTGGCACGGCTCTCTTAAACCATTAAGGTCTGCGCCGTAAAACAAGAGACCCTCCAGCTTCTTCATAACGAGATAAAGCGAAGCGACAAGCTCTGGAGCCAAACTTCAAAGGCCAACAACGTGGGCTCAGCTGCGGGAGGAGCGAGAGGATGCCGTCAGCCCCTCTGCTGCACGGCCAGGGAAAGGCCGGGCCCGCGCTGGTGGCACGGCTCTCTTAAACCATTAAGGTCTGCGCCGTAAAACAAGAGACCCTCCAGCTTCTTCATAACGAGATAAAGCGAAGCGACAAGCTCTGGAGCCAAACTTCAAAGGCCAACAACGTGGGCTCAGCTGCGGGAGGAGCGAGAGGATGCCGTCAGCCCCTCTGGAAATGTTCCGACTGCGGGGAGGGAACGTCACTGTGAGCCAGGGATGGGCTCAGGTCACGGCGTGGGGAGCGGAACCGCCACAGAAGGAGGCTGGGTCTGCCTTTCAGATCAAAAAGAGGCGGAGAACAGCCACGGTGTTCGGCAGACACAGCATGGCCGAGGTGGCAGGTGGGGATGGTGGAGCCCTGGAGCCCGCTCGGGGCTGGAGCAGGACCGGGTCTGCTCTGCGTATCGCAGTGGGTGCTCCACAGCTTCAACCTCTGCCTGTTTGGCTGCTTAAATGAGCTCCCGGGAAAGTAACTGCAAGTGTTGGGAAAGGGAAGGTGCAAGCTGCAGACCGCTGCCTGCAGAGGGGCAGGGTGAGGTGCCTCTCCCAGGGGCACACACAACCGCTGCTCTGCAGAGCTCTGCGGGAAGGGTCCGCGGGTGATGCGGGACCTCTGACACACAGGGATCGCTCTTCTTTAGCACTGATGTGGCTAATTCCGTCGGATTGCTTCTAAATGTTATTCGCTTTAAGACTGTCCCCGAGTCTGCACAGGTTGACATTTTTTTGTCCCAGATATTTCTCCTGTTTTTATCTCCACTGACTCCTTGTCAGCTCCGTGACAGCTCCGTACCTCGGGGTGGGAGGGCAGGTGAGCGGCGGGTCCAAGGCTGCTTCGCTGCCCGAGGCTGCTGGCCTGGGTGGGCGCTCCCTGCCCTGCACCCTCGCCCTGGAGTGGGATGCAGACTGGCTGGGAGGTGCTGGGCTGTGAGGGGGCTGGGCTGGGGCGTCCACCGGCAGCCTGCAGCAGAACGTGCTGCCTCTGTGCTACCGACCTGTGGAAGGCTCTTTCCTGGCATCAGGGCATCACTTTGTAAAGCCCAGCTTAGCAAGTCGCCTCATGAACTCTGATTTTTGAGTCTCTCTAGTTCCAGTTCTAAAAGCCTTTTATGGAAGTAGCCATAACTGTTGCATTCTTAATCATCCTTAAAGGGAGCAGCGTCCTCGAGTTGTTGAGTGGTTCTGTTTCAGAGCCATTTGAGCAGCTTGGGATCCCCAGTTTGGACAATTTTACTCTCCTGTTACAAGAAACTGTGAATGTAGAGGTGTAAAAGCAGGACCATGCTGCGTCCAGGGACACAGACGGCGCTGCTCCCGTGAACAGGGCTTTTTGTGTGGTTCGGAGCTCGAGGCACTTAGTGCGGGTTTAGGACTGTCCTATTTTCAAAGCACAGCGATTCCCAAGAGCTGCTGTGGAGCATGGTGAGAGGCTGAGTGACTAGATGCTGTACAATGCCTTTCCCTCCCGTTCTACTGTAAAATCGGGTATTTCCCTGATGATGTGTCCAAACAACACAGGTGTGATTCCTGAGCAGTGACTTCCAGTACCTGGCTGAGAATTTTGCTGTGCCACAGGAGTCTGAGCTCACAACATGCAGGCACAGGGGCATACAGGCGTTCATCGACTGCTGCAATTAAGGACTGGTTAGAGCAGCATCATATCACTACATATATATAAAAATGTAGATGGTACAGGATCCCAAGAATAGAAACCCCAAATCGTGTATTTATATTTATAGCAAGAATAATCTCCTGTGTAACTGAGAGCATAAGCAAGGGCGATAAACCACGGTTGTGCCTATTACGGATTCATTTCAAGTCATATACCGAAGGCTTTTCTCCTGGAAAACCTCTATAAAAATGAATCTTTGCTAATTCCTGAAAGTGGAGCTTACAGAGCCTAAAGAATTGTAAAATTTTTACTTCCTTTCATTTCCTGGCAAACACAAATAGATGCCGCGTGTTCACGTTCCTTCCACAGTGAGCGCCGTGGCTGGGACGCAGACACCCATGTTTCCCACCGCACAGCTGGTTCGGGGCTGTGCTTTTAGCAGGTTTGCAAAACAAATATGAAATAGTGGTGTAAAGTCATTTGTCAGAAGTTACTGACGTGAGCGAAAGCAGAGCGAGGCGTGGAGCTGCGACCAACAACCTACAGCCGCTACCTTCGCCTTTGCGGACATCTTAGGGAGGAAAGTTGCTAGTGCAGTAAACCAGGGGGAGAGAGAAGCTGTTGTGTTTGCAACGCTGGACATACCTGTGCCGTGGGAACTTGGAGCAGCTTGTTGCGATCGGAGGAGGTACAGGAACATTTACAGATGTTTCTGCGCTGGAGTGCAATTTCAGAAAGAAATCCAGCGTTGTTTTCACTCCACGGCACATCCACGACTCCTGTACAAGTTAAGCAAATATTTAATTGAGATTAATACTGCGCTGTCCTTTAGTCAGACAAACACGAACATAGACCAGGAGCGGTGAGTTCTCTCCGCGCAGAAGCAGCCGTGCCATCAGCTCCACTGGTTTGGGGTGAATGCCAACGCCGAGCGTGGGCACGCCGAGAACAGCCACACAGCCCAGCTCTTCACGCCGTGCCTCACAGAACGGGACTGGGAAGAGGGACGGAACGGGGCCGGGCTGGGAGCACCGAGGTGGTGCTGGCCTTGGGCAATAATTCCCGGGAGGCTGTTCCAGCCCTCAGTGTAAGACTGGGGTGTTGGAGCATCTGCTGCCGTGACGTGGCGGACAAACAACAAGGGCGTCCTGTTCTGAGACGAAATCAATGTGGTTTTCCCCAACAATCAGGACAGTCAGATGTGACCGGTGTAGAGGGTCCTACGGAGACGGGCAGCACAGCCTGCTCTGACCACCTGAGACAAGCCGGGGCTGGGAACTAGGGCCAGGCTCAGGATGGCTTTGTTTTCCAGATTAACTCTTCTTTTGCTGTCTAGAGCAGAAAAAAATGCAGCTGTTAGTGAGGAGGAAGTAACTTTAAAGGGAAGATGTGAAGTTGGAGCTGGGAGGAAACGTAACAGGGTTTAATGAGCTCGCCTCGAGCCACGCAGACAGAATGAGAATTGGGATCTTGCTTTGAGGTGAGGAGGTGAGGTGGAGCAGCCCGGTCTTTGCGCACGCAGGAGCCCAGTGGAATGCAGTGCAGAGGCGCCGGGGTTCGGCTGTGGTGGTGGTTGTGATAGAGCCGGTAGTAACATCCCTGTCAAACCCAGAGAGCGGCTCCTGCCGGCGCAGGATGGTTTCCTGAGCGGCCCGTGGCTGCCTGCTGAAGCTGCGGGCTGTAAAGGACAGCAGGTGATGGGAGCGAGCGTGTCATAACGTGAACCTCTAAGACTGCCCAGTTTAACCCAAGCGGGTTTTCCCGTGTGCTTTGTCATGGGTCCATCCACTCAGCGGGCTCTTTGCGACCATATTCCTCAGGATCCGATTTGAATGACAAAACCAGTTCAGGTGTGGCCACTATTAGCTTGTGGAGAATGTTTACTGCCAGCACACAGACCCTCGGAAAACTGAGTTCTAAATGGAGGTGTTAACACAGCCCTAAGCGCGCTGTTGCAGAAATGTATAATTTTACTTGCTGCCATTTGAAAAGACCCGTTTTCCAGCCGGGCTGGAGTCATGAACAGAAGCGATCTTGAGAGTCCCCCTAATCCCTCCTGGATATCCCTCTGCTTCATAAATAATAATAAAACCTCTGCCACATGGTTTGGCACAGCGAGGCACAATTGGCAGCTTCTCCGCGGCAGCGGGCTGGGACCGGGCGAGCAGATGTGCGGCGAGTCTGCTCCATGGTGCAGCGGCACAGCTGTGCGAGGAGGCTGCGGCGGCAAATGGCTGCTGGGCTGGGCTCCAGTCCTGCGGCCAGGCGTCTTGGAAGCGGAGGAATCTGCAGAGGTGAGGTGTTAGCCACTGCTTTTTCTTTGCAGTATTTGCAAATAGCGGCGTAACCAGATGAGACGGTAGGACTCTCTTTAGTGGATGTGTTTTGCATAAATGGCCGTATTAGACGGTAGGGGAAAAAGAGGAACAGTTGTTCATGTAAGAAATACTTATTAACTAAGCTTGAGAAGCGCTCTGGAAAACGGAAAGCTTGTCAGAAGTGCATTAATAAAGGTTCACTTCCAGCGTCGGTGGCGCTTTGCTGATGCCAGTATGCTGCTCTAACCCTTTCTCTGCATGGAGGGGTGACGTCCCTGCAGTGATGGACTGTGAAAGAGTGGGACTAAGCAGACGTGGCCTCACGGCGTGGCCACTCCCGGACCTGCAATAGTAAATCTCAGCAATCCTGGAGATCTGCGCGCTTGTCAAAAGCACAGTGCCCAGCACCGAGGGCACCCAGGCTGCGGCACAGGAGCTGCCACGCGTGGTTACCTCCGTGCTCAGTGAATAGCTCCGGAATTCTCTCAGCTCTTCACAGACCTGACGTGGATCCAGGGTCTGTGGTCAGTTTTCACCGGGCACAGGGGTCCCACCAACCCTGCGTGGAGGGCTGTGCTGGTGGGGGCTAGGGGCAGCGCCCGGGGTGGGACATGCTGTCAGGGCAGGGCAGATGCTTGGGAGAAATAATGCGGCCGTGTTGCAGCCCTTCTGTCTCGCGTTGGGTTTGGCAGCTCCTGCGGCGTCGGGGGAGAGCGGCGCTGGCCCCCGCTATACAGCGAGCAGGGTAAACACAGAGCTCCAGAAGAGCTCTTCAGAAGGGGGCTGAAAGCTGAATTTTCTGCTCTCCTCCTCGCTGGCGTCGCCACTGCTGGGCTTTGGCGCGGTTCATGCTCCCTGTGAAC
>NW_010394047.1:8127-8999 GCF_000710305.1 Buceros rhinoceros silvestris
TCATTTGTTAACTCCTCTTTCTCTCTAAGGTGCTGGCACAGCCGGTGACCTCCTCTGCAGGAACAGGTGACAGACGGAGCGCTCAGAGGGCGGCTGCCTGTCCTGGCTCTCTCACAGACAGCGGACCTTGGCTGTGGGCTTGGTGCTTTTCTGGGGTTTTTTTTGTTTTTTTGTTTTTTGGGTTTTTTGGATGGCTTTTTTTCTTCCCCAGGTAAAGCTCAGGGTAAGGCAAGACATGGGACTGTCCTCAGCAGAACCGGGGCATTCTGCCAGCGCTGGCCCAGGCTGTCGGGCAGATCCAGTCGGGTAGATGCAGCAGTAAAGGAAAATAACCCCAAACACCCTCTGGTCTCAGCCCCTCCTGCAGCGATGAACCGGCATCATTTGCTGGGCTGCCCAAACAAGGTGTTGTACCTAACGAGACGGGCAGGAAAAGAGGAAAAGTGCCTTGTCGGGAACTTCCTGAGGGTTTCTCAGGGTTTTAATCAGGCGAGTTGGCACTGGGATAAAGGGAAAGCCTTCCTTTCAATTGTCTGTCCATGTTTTCATTTTAGGTTTTTTCCTGCACCGTGGCAGTAGTTAGTCTCACGTGTCAAAGGCTGTTTCCACAATTATGGTTTGCCTAATGGTCCTTTTGTTATAATTCATAGGCTAATAGAAGTCAGAGATGGAAAAGACCTATTAGATTATTGAGTCAATGCCCTGCAAATGCAGGATATAATCTCCCAGTCAGAGGATGTATCGGGTGTTATTAAACAGATTTTACACTTGATCTTAGCTAAATGGGGGTCCGCAGCCGTTCGATCCCTCGCACACTGTAATAACAATCGCTTCATTCCGGGTTTGGGGCGGATCAGCTCTGTTCCGGTTTA
>NW_010394047.1:9080-22160 GCF_000710305.1 Buceros rhinoceros silvestris
TGCCCGTCTGCCGTTTCGCCAGACGGCCTGTAGATGTGCGTGCTTTTTGAGAGAAAGATTGGCAGTTCCTGCCAGACAGCAGTGTGGGGGGGAAGAAAACATCCATCAAATATCTCTTAAAAAGCCTTTGCATTTTCCTGTGCAAAATATCAGCTTTGAAGGGAAGAGGAAGCTGAAGAAGGAAAAATTCCGCATCACCATAAGCATCAGCAGTAAATCTGTGTGAAACCCAGCTTTGGTTTTGAGATGAACTCTGGATTTGGGAACAAATGAACTCAAAATATTAAGGGAGACTCACTTAAAAAAACCCCCAAACCCCTAGAAAATCACCATATCCTTGTGTAGTCCCTTGTTCTGTTTCCTATTTTTAATATTTATTTTTCATGTGACTGTTTAGAAGACCCAACATATTTAACATACAGGATGCAACTGGTCTGCTGACAGCTCCTTCTTCATCTAACAGCCTTTTTCCTCTGTTTCTCATTGAATAACGTGATGAACATCCGACTGCAGCGTGTCTCAACCTGTCAGCTCTGCGCAACCGCCGGTGAGCTTCAGGTTACTCCTCGTTGTTTGAGAAGGTCTGAAGGAGAGGTCCTTGTTTGAGTGGGGTAAATTAAATGTCTTTCCTCTGTCACTGCGATAAGCTGCTGTAACACACAGCGGATGAGGCTGATCCACTTCCACCGGAGAGCTCGGGAGCGGGGCTGGTGGTGGTTGCAGCAAGGGGAGACAGGGGCTGTAACGAGGGAGTCATCCCACAGTTTGGGAAGCTCTTGGAAAAACAAGAGCTGGAGTGGGAAGGGCGTGTTGGCTTCAAGAGCTGCAATTAAGAGGTGCACTAGGCTTTGTTGACTCGGACAGCTGTAATGAAGCGATGGAGAGCTTCCCTCCGGGACCAAGACGAGGAGCACTTCTCCGGGTTTGGAAAGCTGCCTCTTGTACTTGAAGTTCTTCACTGGTGGGCCCTTGACCAAAGCCCCTCCTGTAGCTAAAGACAGCCACCCGCGCTGCTCCTCTGTGTGCGGCTGTGCAGTCTCAGCTGCTGCTTCCCGACAGTCTTCTGCAGGCCTCTGGTATTAAATCTGTGGGATTTACACTAAATCTGCTGTCAGTTGGTGTCAGATCTTCCTCGTACCTGATTTCCCCCATGATAGTGCTGCGGGCGTGCAAGGAGACCGTGGTAGCTGTGACACGGTGTGAGAACGTGGCTGTGTCCCTGCTGAGAGCCAGAGGCAGGGCGTAAGCGATGGGGCTCAGTCAAGAGCCGGGGCATGTGTGCCCGTGGAGGCTGAAGTCGCGTCCCCGGCCAAGGGACGCTGAAGGAATAGCTGTGGCTGGCTTCCTCTTGCCAGATTTTTTTCTTGGCATACTTCAGCTGAACCGAGTCTGATTACGTAAAGTTAATATATGACATAAATGTGACCTCCAAGTTATTTTCAGCGCTGTTTTCAGCCGCTTTTCCTGGAATAAAAATCTCAGTGAGGGAGTCTGGCCGTTCTGCTGTTAAAAAACAGTCGTCATCAAATACGTGGGAAAAATTGGAACATAAGTACGAGCGTTGCAGAGACTGAGCAGGAAGTTTGGAGATTTTTAGATGGAGTTGTAGAAGTAGAGATCATTACAGCAATAGGTTTGTGCGCTTTGTAAAAAGGGAAGTATCAAAAAAAGGCAGTCGAAATGTACGATTTTACAGCATTTGCCTTCCCGTGACTATCGCTGCAGGAGACCCCTCGAGCCTGACAGGCATTGCCTTCAGGAGAATAACATGCTTTCTTGCGAGTTAAGTAGGAAACCCATTACCAAGGGCAAAATGCAACTTCTAAAACTAGTTGACTGAGACCATTTTTTCCAGCAGTGAGCGGAGACTCTGGGAACCTGCGTCCAGTCAGGGTAGCGCTATGGCTGGGTTCCAGGAGGATGTGTAAGATATTCAAGATACGCATAAAAATGCTCACCCTTCATGTCAGCGTATGCTTTTCACCCTGGCCGGACTGAGGAACCAGCAGAAGGACTCCTGAGGATGTTCCCAGGCTTTCCTGTGGTGGCTCTGACGTGCACTCATTTTTATGCAGAAGGATTCGGTTTTCAGTGCATTTTTTCAGCATGAAGAGGAGATCGGTGGAGCTGTTTTTTCCCTCGTCCTTGGTTTGCAGCTGATCTGCACAGAACCAAGGGGACAGTGAGGAAGAAAGCTCAAAAAGAGTAACTTCAGCTAAGTAAAATGATGGTTTTCCTCATCAGCACTAAGGAGGGCTCAGAAAAACCTGCATGGGGAACATCTTTCTGCATGGCGTGGAAAGGGTTTTCTGTGCTGTGAGCACATTCCCCCTGTAGCAGGTACGCTGACGGAGTCTTCACGGTGCCCTTTACCTGTCAAACTGTATTTGATCTGAGTTTTCCTCCTCAGGGTCTCCAATATGCTTTAAAAACAATACATGAAATGTGCCTTGAGGACCCCAAAACATTGGGAGTCGGGGCTCCTGAAGCATAATGGGGAAAAAGTGACACATCTCCTGCAGGCATTTGTGTTCACCCGCTGCTGCGGTGCGTCTGAGCAGTGTGGGGGTATAATGTGCCTTTGAGTTGCTTTGTTTTGGGGTCAGAAAGAGCAGATTTTTCTCTTTTTTCATGGATTGCCCTACCTGGACAGTGACCAGGGAAACAGTCACAGCTCCCATGATGTAACGCAATTAAGAGTCTCTCGAAACGATCTCACTGCCTGTCTCGTTACAGAGTGACACTGTTAGAAGGCGTGTGTGGAAGCTCTCGGGACGACCGCGGGGAGTGAAGCGGGGAAGGACACGGGTGATAACCCCTGTTAGCTCTCGGGTCCCTGCCCAGGCTCTCTCACACAGCTTAGTCCTGTAGCTGTCTTTGGAGAAAAATAACAGCTGATGCAGGACGAAGTCAGAGCTAGAATTAACGTTCTAGCTTGACGTTCATTGCATGTATTAATAGGAATTTGGGCTCTTTTATTTTTAAGCCAAAGATCTGAGACAATATTTCTAAAAAAAGTTTGCTTCTGTTTTCTCCATACCTGCATCAGGGTGAAAGGCGGCTGCGCTTTCCTCCTGCCCAGCCCAACCCAACCCACTGGCAGCACTCACTAGAATGAGCTCTCTTCCTTGATGCCCTCAGTGAAATCCACAGCTTTTTTCACTACTCATAAATCATCTCACAGGAACCACTTCTGCTCCATGCAGAAGGAGAACAATCTGACTAATGAGAGATTTCTAATTCCAGGCTTCTAAAGGGCAGTTGCTGTAAACACCTGTGAGTCAAAAATACTTAAACACAGATAACAAAAAACATTTCTGAGTGCTTTAACTTGGGGGTTGAGAAGCCAGGAGACGCTGCACAGCCATGGCCACAGCTCAGGGTTTTCTAGACAAGGCTCTGGAGCAGCATTTTCAGTGTAAGAACTGCTGAAGCAGTGAGCTGAAGTACTCTCGTGCTACCGGGACTGGCAGGTTTACGGCCCGGCCACCTCCTTTATCTCAGTAGAAAAACATATAAATTACAAAATGAGGCTATTTGTTCTTTCATTTCCAGTCTGTGGTCCGTGCCTGCTCTGTTTGAAACACTGCAGCAGAAGTGAAGGAATAGAAATTATATCTGGCCATAATACTTCTCACTCTATCGAGTTCAACCCTGTTTTGTTAGACCTGATTTTAACAGAGGGGCAGCACTTGCCTTGTGATAGAAAAGATCCTTTATCCTGGCGTCTGGGGCTGGTTCTCCTGGGGAAGCAGCGAGCGGTTCTTCCGACTCGACGGGAGGCTCTGCTGAGCGGCTGCTAACGGGCACGTGTGGCTACCCGGCCCCGCGGGTACGGCTGGGCACGGGCTCTGTGGGGCGTGCGCTGCCCCATCCTCATCCCGGAGAGCAGCAGCTCTTTGTCTTGGTGGGAAGTGTTTTGGTTGGTGTTACTAAAGCTAAAGGCCAAGAGCAGACCCAGCCCCGGGAGGGGCTGTGGGAGCAGGCGGAGGTGCCCCCAGGGCAGGGCAGGGCAGGACCCTCACTCCAGGCGGAATAGACAGAAATCAAACTGCAAACTTCTCCGAGGGGACCACTTCCCCCCCTGCCTTGCGACCACCCTTTGTGCTGCCTCGTACTTCTCACCGTACCAGCACGTGCGCTTGGTGGCTGTCCCGGCCAGCACAACCCCACGGCCGTGAGCAGTCTGGTCTGTGTGGGGGCCGGGGGCTCAGCAGACAGGCACGTGGCCTGTCATCTTCAGCCACACGGAATGGAAAGGTTCCTTTCGCCAGTGAAAGCAAACCGCTTTCCCTCGCCTCAGGAATGGCAGGCGCCGTGTCTCTCGCTTAATGCAAATAGTTTTGCTCGGCAAGGTAAACCTGTTTGGTTTTCTCTCTGAAATGCGTTTGGCTCAAAGCTATGGGCCAGGCCTCATCCTGAAACGAGGAAGAAAACGCTTCCCAGAACCGAGGCGAGCGAAGCTGGGATGCGACCCGTAGTGTGAAAGTCGTGGTTTATTTTTATGATGAGATTGTTTTGCTGTGCTTGGCTGAATTTGGAGCTACATGGTCACATTTGGAAGTTTGTGCTTACTCCTTACGTGGGCAGTCTTTAGCTTCCGTAGGAACTTGCATCAGCAGTGAATAAATTAAAATGGAAGTTTTGGAGGCTGATTTTTCTCTGTTCAAAGGGTTTATCAATTTATTAAATACTTTAATTTATTAACCCTCAAGATTCACAGATAGTTTAAGCATAAAGCAGATAAATACAGCTCAGGCACAGAAACACTAAGATTAAGCTGTAAATGCCAGTTCGCTGCTGCACGTTTTGAAAATTGAGAACTTTCCCGAGGAGTTACCTGCCAGTCTCGTAGGGCTTCTGAGTTGTTACAGGCAGCTGCTCATCGCTCAGGATGTAGTGAAGCTGCTCTTCCCAGCCCCACAGCCTGACCCCCTTAGGGGTGAGAAGCAGTACCCTTTGAACAAGCCCTGATCACAGGGTGGTCCTCACTGTCACCTGGATCCTTCTTTGTCCCTCCCTCAACGGCAGATGGGTTTATTTTTAACTACTCATTCCTGTGGTTAATCCTCTTCGGAAACAGAAATGTGCTCACTGAAATTCCTGATATTTAGAAATAGCATTCCCCAAGAAAGATGTGGGTGATGTGGAAGAGCAGCCCTTGAAATACCTCGCTGTGTATTAGCAAAGCAAACCGGCTGACCTCTCCACAGCCTCGCAGCCGCTTGACGAGCAAGACTTCATCCTGTGTGGCTCCAAGCTCTGAAAAGGTACCTGTAGAGTTGTAGCCTCACAACCTGCCTTCATTCCTTGGCTCCAAGCACGAGTTGGGCACGTGTTTTTTGCCCGTGATGGGTGAGCCCTCCCGGGACTGCTGTTCCAGGGGAAATCTGCACCCTGTGCTGCTGCTCGGAGCAGAGCTGGGTCCTGCTGGACCTGGCTCGGATGGTTCCGTTGGCCCACGGCTCCTGGCAGAGGTCTGCAGCCCCTGCCTCTGAAGTCACCTGCAGAAGATGGCTTCTCCAGGTCAGCTGGCTGTCTGACAGTCCTTCTTGGAAATCAAACCAGCTCCTGCCTGCGCACGTTTGTTTCACAACCACCCGGGGATACCCACACGAGCATTGTTCAATTACACCGAAGCTACCTCTGGCTGGGGGGGTTCCCCTGCTGTGTTTGCAGCCTGGCTGCGCGCGCAGGCGGTTTTACTCCTGATAGGAGCTGGCTCTGGTTTAGAAGAATTTGGCGGTTTATTTCCACTGACTGGTCGGACCAGGAGCATGGGCACTCTCACTCTCTGGCCTTTCAGAATTGATTAACTGGAGTGACTAGAAGAACTAAATTTTAATCCGTGTGTAGCTTTATAATGCAAATTCAATTTTTAGTTTTACATGGTGCTCTGCCACCGTCTAAAAAACCCTCACAACCCAAAACACCGTAGATCTACTCACCCCCTTGGTATTTAAATAATTCATAATGTTGATAATGCAGACCCTTCCTTGTTTGGCAGTAATTAGTTTTGAGAGGAAGCGCAATGTAAACCAACTCTGCTCTAACACAGATCACATCTGTGGCTCTTTCCTCAGCACCCTCCTGGTGAACACGCTGGTAATTCTCAGGTTTGCTGGTGAATACTGAATTAGTGTTCCTAGGACCTTTGGCGGTAACCGTGCGCTGAAGCCCGACCAGGAACGTTTGAAAACCTGCAGACGGGGTTTGGTGGGAGGCAGAGCATCCCGATAAACCCCCTGCCTGGTTGCCAGAACACATTTAATACTTCTGCTCCATAAAAGATCATTTCTTTCTAGGGAGAATTACAGCAAACGGCATGAGAACGGTCCATATGTATAAACCACGTACGGTTATTCTCACGATTACAAGAACGGCAGTGATAATTACCATGGCAATTTGGTTCTTTATGGATGAGACTTCTTCAAATAGATGCAGAAATATCTCTCCTCTGTCTCTGCATCCTTATGTTTAGCTTTTCTCTGAGATAAAGGTTTCAGAGCAAACATTTTAAGGAAATTGATGGTGCTTACAGGAAAGCCTCGTTTTTAAAAATGTTATAACATTTTTCACTAGTCATATATTCCCCTAAATAAAAAAATCACCCTTAAGAGACCCCCTATCACGTTCAGTAGCCCAGGGGGATCTTGGTAGCTAACTAAGCCAGGGAAAAATACACGTGTGCGTCATTGTCCGTGCTGCTGGTCTGAACAAACAGGGGTTACCAGCAGCTGGGAGCTGCCCGGGTTACTCTGTGGCCCTGTTGAGCTGCTGAGCTTGGCCTAAACCCCCTCTGGCAGAGGAAGGTGCTGCCGTGGTCCCCTGCGGGTCCATCCGTGCCAGATGCTCCCTCGGTTTCCCTGCTGACCCACCCTGCCGCCTTCTCCACTGGCCCCGAAAACTACGGTTAGTGCCACGAGGAAAATCAGGTTTGCCCACACGGAAGTCACTGGGATGTAGAAGAGGTTATTTAGCAGAAGAATTGATTCATCAAGTACATCATTCAGTAAAGATGGCAAAATTAATTGAGCAATGCGCTTTAAGAAATGGAATCTGACTGGCTTGGTTGGGCGTGTTGGTGAGACCAGCATTGGCTCTGCCTTCTGATTTAGGTTCCCCTGCTCAGTGGCTTGGCGATACAAATTCAAATTTCTGTGTCCACTTCCAGAATTTCGCTCGTTGCTTTAACTTCGTAGGTACCAGCATTACATGCTTCAATTAACAGCAATTCTAAAACTGAGAGGAGTTAGGAACTGGGAAGTGTGACTAAGGGTACAAGTAAGACATTTTGGGGGAAGAATCATCTACATGTTTTTATCTTGAGGGATTTAATAAAATCAGTTTGTTATTATACAAATTCAGAGCCATAGATGTGGAAAAATGCCTCTTGAAATACATTTATAACGCAAGCTTGAAGTCTGTTCCTTTTGTTCCTCTAGATGAGAAAGGAGTCCTTTTCCCCAGCCTAATAAATACAATTTTTTTAAAGAATTGGGTGTACTTTTTCATCATCCCCTGTCATGTTTAGGTAAGCACTGCAGCTTTCCAAACGCGGTGCCAGCAGCATTGCTGTTCCCTGCCTCAGGTGCTCCATCAAGGTGCTCATTCGACGTGCATGGGCAATACAGGCATGAAAAGAGACCGGCTGCTCCCCCCGGAGCTCCAGGTGCTCTGAGTTTGGAGTTACCCTTTTCCTACGGGCTCTTTAGCAAACCTGCAGGTAGTTACTGACGGTTAAGTCATGTGATTTACACCAGTTTATTTAGTTCCAGTGGTCGTTGGTTTTTAGACCATAGCTCTGAGAGTGTGAGCTCCTCCTCTCCCTGCCGGGCTCTGTCTTGGCTCTGGGGGGTCCTGTCACACCAAAGCTTTTGTCACAGACCACGAAGAGCAGAGCTCCTGCTTTCCTGCTGGTGCTTCTCATTGCGGTATTTAAAATTGGTAGGAATTGTTTTCTCTAGACCTCTTATATGTTTAAGAAGTGATTTTTTTTTTTATTTCTCTTTGTCATTAGTATCTGATTCTAATTTCCTTACAACAAAGATTTTTGGTAGATTGTATTGCTGGAGAGACAAATCTGTTAGGTCAGCTTTGATTATGCTGGGCAGAGATGTTCCATTATATAATTCACTGGGGTCTGTGCCACTCTTAAAGCAAAATATAAAGTTACCAGAAATGTCAGAGTCTGATAGATTCAAAATGTGGCCCCTCCAAACTTCATTAGACCCTCTATTTTTTAAAGCTCTTCTTGCTCCTCCCACCTGACTCTTGAAGTTTTAGTCTGTGTCTGGGGCGCTTCTCCCACTAAACATTCTGGGTGATTTGATTTGATTCCATGATGTGTCTGGGATGGATGTCATGTTCTGCGTAAGGGAGGGGAACTTCAAGCAAATATTTAAGTGGCTTCTTTCTTTCTCTCACGTAACTCCCATCAGATGTTTTGAGGGTACAGCAGACAGCACAGAAAGGCGATGTTGTGCATGCAGAGCAGTACAACATGAGAGCAAGCGGGACTGATCAGGTCGGAGCTGACTGCAATGGGATCTGCATAAAGGTCTGCTCTAGCACGAGGCGCTTGGCCAACAGATAAAATGGGTTGTAGGAACACCAGGAACTGTTACAAAATTAAGATATTTCTATGGGGCTGTTAGGGCGTGGATAATAAAACAAGTGGAAAACATGTGCTAAAAGAGCATTTTAATTTGAGAGGAGGAATATTCTGCAACATAATTTCATTTGTAGTTTTAACAAAATTTAGCTGGCTCCTATTCCATAACCACCCCCAGCTGTAAGCTGTTTGTGTCAGAAGTGAGAGCTCGTGGTGGTACTCGCCTGTTGGAGAAGTTTATGCCTGTCAGTGTTCTCCTGGGCTGTCATTGGTGTTGCTGTTTACGGGCTTAGGGTTGATGTTGTATGTGTAAGTAGGTGGAACACCTGGCTGGGTGGGTCTGGGTGTGTAGCCTCCCAAAAGCTGAGGGAGTGGCTTGTCTTCTAAATAATTAGAAGCTGTGTAGCCAGTTGGAGCTGGCTCTACAATGGAGCTGTAGTTAAGGTTTTCTCAAACTGGAGGAAAAAACTTAGTCATGGATCCCTTTGCTCTGGCTCTGATTTAATAGGAGACAAGAATAATAAAGGACAGCTTGAACTTTGATTGCAGTGTGCTCTGTTCATTCCGTATAGGATTTAAATTGGCCTTTTTTTACAGTGTTGTTAGGTATGATGGAAATGTTCTGCATAGTTTGTCATGGCTGGTTTGGGTTTTCTAGCCTGAGGAACAGATGCTGTCTCTCAGCTGTCTTGGTCGACAGCTTCCTTAGAGTTATCTGCCTCCTGCTACTTGTTTTACCTCTCTCTGACACCCCCATAACCTCCCCCCTCAATAAAAAAGGAATTAAAGGGGAGAAACAGTTTCACAAGGGAAGTGTTGAAAAGCCTTTTTTCCTTCAGCTGTGGAATTGGTCATAATATAAAGAGGTTATGCAAAGGTGCCTGACTATGTAAACTCCAGCCTGGAGCCTTCAGGTGGACCCGAGCGCCTTGTTTGAGCTCTGAGCCCAGGAGTGAATTTCATCCTAGATGTTATTAAAAGTTCCTGTGCTTAACTGTGGCATGGCTAACAGCAAATGATCGCTTAAATCTCCAAAGTAATAAACTCAGATAAATTACAGCAATGTGAAAATCTGTGCTTCTGCAAAAAAAAAAATTGAGTATTATTTGTGTCTGACCGACAAATACTTGGATATCTGGCTTTCAAAGCTGAGCTGAAACTCAGCGGGAATTTAACCATTCCAGCGCATTCAGGTTATGGATCACAGTGCTCGAATGAAATCACAAATACATCCCAACAGTAAAAACACGTGACATTTGCTCTGTCTGAAATAGTCGCAGTTTCTGAGCTGGAAGTTGCAAATGCTTGTTATGGCCCTTTTCAGGAGTTATGTACCACCAGGGTCCATGACTGAAGGCATCCACTTACAGGCAGGGTATAAAAGGTTGATAAATCACAAAAAAGACATACTTTTATGTGGAAAGAAATGCATTCAGCATTTTTTCCTGAGTAAAGTATGCAGAAAACCTGCTTAAATGGGGCATATAATTTTTAATGAATCAGACCCTTTCTCCTAGGAAATGAAGCAAGCATGATAAATATGATGGAAACTGGTGAATATCTAGGGTCTGGTGATCAGATCACATTTGAAATCCACCTGAGAGTTTCTGTGAAAGGTAGTAGCTCAAAAGGATTAGTCTTTAGTCTAGCCGACTTTGAGGAATGTGGGATAATTGAAGAAACTTGATTGGACTCAATTAACAACAAAGAAAGGGCTACTGAAAGTAGGGAGCTACTAGAAGAAGAATTAAAATGAGGCAGGTGAGTGTCAGTAAATCAAGAGCCCAGTTGCTTAAAAATTTATTTGTGAGGAATCTGGGCATTCTCTGCTTGGGAATGCCCACCCTGCGGTAGAAGCTCCTTTAGCTGATTTCCTGACCAAAATACCTGTGTTGGCTGCATACGAGCCGCACAGGTTTGGCGTTGCGCTGCAGGTGTGGAGGGGCTGTGGAAGAGCAGCCCAGAGCCCTGGAAGCAGGGCTGCTCTGCTTTTTGTGAGCTTGTGTGGGCAATGCAGTGGCGGAGGAGGCAGCTCCTGGAGGCAGGAGACGACGAATGAGCGGTAAATGTAGAGATGCTCTGAGCTCCCGAACTTGGGTGTTGGTGTTGAATTTCCTGCAGTGTAAACGTGCTGGCCAGGAGCTGCGCGTGTGACAGGGAACTTGTGAAAATTTAACTTCTCTTGACCTGTGCAAGCACATTTTCTTCGATTCCAATAATCAAATGCAGCAGAACTCCTGAACAATTTAATTCCTGATGCTGTCTGAGTACACAGAAGATGCTTTTCTTCATCTTGGTCCTGGTCACACATGTAGAGTGTTCTCAAGAGCAACAGCTAAAAAAAGTTGTCTCCTTCAGAGAACTTCTGGCAGATATTGGATGTTAATACATAGAAACATTTTTATCTCACTACCTTATGTTCTTCCTTCTCTCTTTGGTGTACCACAGGATTGAGATGGTGTCATTAAAGTGCTTTCTCATTAGAGATGCTGTCACATGTATGATGGGTGTGGCAGCTTGAAGGATCAGTAGCGGAAGAAATTTGTACATTCTCAACTTTCAAACATTAAACCCATTAGCGTATTTCTGCTTTTCTGGGAACACACATCGAGTTGTCGATGCTGTGTTCCTTGCAGGGAGCTCAGGTTCCAGGCTGGATATACATCTTCTGCAAGACGCACAGATTGGCAAAGATTAAGCCGAAGCAGCATACAGCACTGCCATGTCTCTTATGGAGATAACGAGACCAACAAAATAATTCAGTACTTTTAATCACGCACTATAAACAGCAACTGCAAAGATGGACAGGATTTCTGGCAGAGCAGAATAGTCACTTTACAGAAACCAGAAGGGAAATTGGATAATGGCCATCAGGGTTGATTAATCAGGGCTGCATTTCTGTTTGATCAGGCCGACAGCTAGCTACAGGCATCAGAAAGTGTTTGTCTGGGATATTGGAATACCTGCAACACTTCAGGGAGTGGGGGAAAACCCACCTGACTAAGGAACCCCTGCCTGAAAAATCAAACCCATGGCGATCCAACAGGGGGTCCTTTTCAGTGCCCTTGTTTGTGTAGGACATGGTGTAGGGACCCTGGCAGTGTAAGGGTAACGGTTGGACTCGATGATCTTTGAGGTCTCTTCCGGCCGGATGATGATTCTGTGATTCTGTTATAGTACATTGGTGTTCACAAAGCCATTAAAATGATTGCACCTGCGAAAAACCCCACCAGCCCAAAGGGTGTGTGTGGAATTCCTGGTGCTGGAGGGTGGTGCTGTGGGTTAGCATCATGGCAATGTTACCTTTATCTCTGGGCTTACCTCTCTTAATACGGGTGTATTGTCAGCTGCAGCCCATGGCAGCTAAAGGAAACGTGATTTTTGTTGGTCCTGCCTTTATTTTATGAAGGAGCACTGGAAGCTGAGTGAAAAACCCTTCTTGCAGAGCTGCTGGTTCTCAGAGGGAAAACTTCTGTTGAAAGCTCAAGGAGGAAAAATGGTCACAAGGTTTCTGCAAGTTCTTAGCAAGGAGAGAGCCTTATATAGCGTCATCTGCTTCACCTTCCTGTGTCTGACAACGGGAAGCAGAATGCACCAGAGCTGACCCTGGTGGGACAGCAGTGGCTCTTACTGCTTGTTATCCATAACCGACAGGGCTACAGTGCTTAAAGGATTGGTAGTAAGAGGATTTTCTTTCCGGGGGAATTAAACCAGTTACTTGAGAGGAAAGGTAGCAAAAGAAACTCAGTGGGAAGCTCCAGGTTGTTTAGCATAATGCATGTAAAGGCTGGAGGTTTTGGGATTCCCAATGCAGGGATCGAGCTCCAGAGCTGAGGCAGCTGGAGCTCCTTCTGATCAGTCTCGTCAGCACGTTGGGACACTGTAAAATGCTGCACTTTGGGTTTGGGGGTCATTTTAACTGCCCAATGTTCTGTGGAAGCTTGGGGCAGGAAATGTGTCTGGTAACACAGGTGTCTGCGAACAGCCGTGACCCTCTGCGCTGTGCTGCCTGCGGCTCCAGTCCGCTAGCACTGCCTGGCCTGCCGGTTTGGATGCAGAGGGTCACTGCTGACCGTGGCAATTCCAAAATAAAAGTCTTGCCTTTCAAAGGAATATTTGGTGTCTCATTTGCAATTCTCCATGCAAATGACAACAATTTGGCGGTGCCCTTTGGTACGTGTTCTGCACGGGAAGCATACGAGATGCGTTCACACGCTGCTTGTTGTAACTGACCCCTTTTCATTGGTGGGGTGATTGCATCTTCTCCTTAAGGAGTATTTCCTAATACTGGCCTCTTGCTTTAGTCACCTCCTACAGTCTTGTCTTAGCATGTATTTATTTGTTTCACGTTGACATTTTTAAGAACTGTACACTCTACAGAAACTTCCAGGGTTTTATAGCTTCTCTTTGATTATTTCTTTTCCCGAGATTAAATACTTCAACAGGAGGTTTAAAACAGTAAGATA